>NW_020955954.1:633713-650041 GCF_003031625.1 Empidonax traillii
TGAGTGCCCACTCGGCCCCACTGATGGCCCCCCCTGACCCCCCCGTATCCCACTCAGCTCCTTTGTCTGCTCTGCCGAGCTGGGCTGCAGCAGATGCACAAATGTCCCCCAGGGCAGGGACGGGGTGGGGGGGGCAGAGCCTGTTTCTAGTTGGATGCCCACGTCTCTCCCCAGAGGCCTGGCACAGAGTGGGGGGGCAGGGCTGGGATCTGGGGGAGTAGAGAGGGAGCAGGAAAGAACCGCTGGGTCTGCACAGGCTGCCAAGGCTGGGGAGCCCCTTCCCCTGCCCAGTCCCAGCCCCCCACCCCGACACTCACCGAGGGGCCCTCCCCGGAGTCGGAGGAGGCAGCCGGGCTGGCCTCGGTGAAGCTGGTGTCCACGGTGGAGTTGTAGGTGTCCCCGGGCAGGGCAGAGCTGGGGCCCACGGCATGGCTGGGGAGCACCGGCTGGGGCAGGGCCCCTGCGGGGGGCTGCAAGGCAGAGCCTGCTCAGGGGGTCTGCACGATGGTGGGGACCAGGAGGAGCCCCTGCACTCTAGGACCCCCCATCTCCACTCCCAGCAATATCCTGAGACTCCCACCCCGAGTCCAGCTGCAGGAGGCCTGGACCCCTGGCCCCCCATGTCCCACCGGTGCCCAGAGCACTGAGGGCTCACCTGGAAGATGGCAAGGCCGGGCTTGGGCAGGGGCAGGCGGGGGGTCATGGCCAGGCTGTTCTCGCTGGACTCGCACTCGTGGATGGTGACAATCTTGAGGGCGGGTGGCGGGAGGTGCAGGTGGGTCAGGCGGGCGTTCTTCAGGTGGTGGAAATCCCCCTCCGTCAGCGTGTACCTGCGGGACACCCGGGTTAGGAGGGGCAGTCCCGGCCAGGCCAGGGTCCTGCAGGGCCCCCCAGCCCTGAGCTTCACCTCCTCCCCTTCTCCTGGGTCTTCTTGCTCTGGTCGAAGAGCGCGGCCTCGTTGAAGGAGACGCGACGGGCGGTGGAGGAGCTGGAGGACAGGAACCGCTCGCTCTCTGCATCCCGGTAGCTGGAGGACGACAGGCACTCGGGATCCTCCACTTTGACAGTGATATCTGTGGGGCAGGGGGTCAGCCACCAGCTCCCCACACTGTGGGGCAGCCCAGCTTCCCCAGCTGGGGCCTGGCAAAACTTGCTGCTCTCATGGCCTCGATGCTAGCCCAGAATTCCCTCCTCCCAGCTGCCAGTCCCACTCCACAGCGAGGAACGGGCAATGGAGGGCCCAAGAGCTGCCTTACCCCCACTCCCGGAGCTGGGGGTGCTGCTGGGGGGGCTGGCAGGTCATTTTGGGCACTCACCCTGTGCTGGCTGTGAGTCATCCAGGTAAGTGGTGTTGGTTTTCTCAGGGTCATCGCTGGCTCTGCGGGGGGGGAAGGGTCAGCAGCGCCCATGCCAGCCCCCCTGCCCCCCTGGCAGTGCCACAGCCCCCGGGGACAGTGAGGTCCCCCATGCCCACCTGGAGTGCCGGCGGTCGGCCTCGCAGCAGCGGCGGCAGATGATCAGGATGCCCGAGAGCAGGACCAGGGTGCCCCCGATGAAGATGGAGAGCAGGGCGAGGAGCAGCACGTACCCATCCTGGGGGGACACCTCGCCGGGCACCGCCTGCCCGGGGCCGGGGGGCTGAGCTGCAGGGATGTGCTGGGGGACCCCGGCCCAGCCCGAACCTGCCCCCGCCGCGCTGACGCCAGCGCTGCTCCCCAGAGCCACCAAACCCCCCCCCCGCGCCGCCCCCGGGCCCTGCCTGCACCAAGGCAACGGCAGCTGGGGGGGCTGGGCCGCCCGCGGCCCCCGCACCGACGGGAATGGGGACAGGGCCAGGCACTGGGACGGGGATGGGGACAGGACCCCCATTCCTGCCTCACCACGGTGCTCAGGGCTCCCAGCAGGGGGAAAGGGGCCCCCAGACCCCCCAGCACCCAGGGCATCCCGGGCACAGAGAGGTGGCACCCACCCCCAGGACCGGCAGAGCAGGGGGTGACACTGGAGCTGCTGCTGTCTCCACCCGGGCACAGACCCCAGCCCCGCGGCGGCCACGAGAACCCCACAGCTCCCAACGTGCATCTCCCCTCCCGTGGGACCCCGAGGCCGGCAGCGTGGGCAGGGGCGGGAGGGGCCGGCAGGGGCTGCAGGGACAGGCAGGACTCACCGTGGCGCTCTCGGTCGCGTTGTCCCAGGGTGTTGGGTCATCGCTCATGGTCCGTCCCGGCCCGAGCGTGTCCTGGTGCGGGGGGAGACAGAGGGAGGCACCGGCCGGGGCGGCGGGGCCGGGCCGGGGGCGGCGGCGGCGGCTCCTGCCCCGGCCCCTGCCCGGCACCGCGGTGCGGAGCTGCCGGGAGGGACCGGGAGGGAGGGACCGGGATGGAGAGATGGAGGGAGGGAGGGAGGGAGGGATGGAGGGAGGGACCGCGATGAAGGGATGAAGGGAGGGTGTGCTCAGGGGGAGGATGAAGAGATGGAGGGTGTGGTCAGGAGAGAAGCAGGGATGGAGGGATGGGGAGGAGGGGGCAGGACCGCTGCCCCTCCTCGGGGAGCCCCTCGCCCCCGCGAGGCACAGCCACCCCAGCGCCCAGCCCGCGGACTCGGGTGGGCACGGCCCCCGGAGAGCGGTCGCGGTCCCCACGCCCGGCTGGGGCCGGAGACCCCAAACGGCGGCTGGTGCTGGTGGCCAGAGCCGGCCCGGGGGGACTGTCCCTGCCCCGGTTCCGGGGTGACACCGTCCCCGGGAGCCCAGGGGCCAAACGCAGCCCCAGCCCCGCTGCCGGAGGGGTCGGCACTGCAGGGAGACCCCCGCCCGCGGGAGCCCGGAGCGAGCCGCGCTGGGGGCACCGGCGGGGAAGGGGGGCAGGTGGCCACCCCACAGCTCGTGGCGTGGGTGTCGCCGGAGAGCGACGGGTGACGCTCGTGAGTCATCCCGAGAGCGGCTCCGTCACCGGGCGGTCCGCGCGGGGGGGACACCGAGGGGCCGGGGGGGACGAGCCGAGCTCCCGAGGAGCGAGAGCCACCGGAATAGGGGTCCCACACCCCTCCGTGGCCTTTGGGCACCCCGCGGGGACCCTGTCACCCTGCCGCGTGTTCGGGGGAGCCCTTCCCGGGGGCTGCTGAGCTCCAGCTCCCGCTGCAGGTCCGTGAGTCCCCTCCGTGTGTCCCCTCCGTACATCCCTGAGCTGCTGGAGGGGCTGGGGCTGAGCTGGGGGGCTGATGCTGCTATCAGGGACCCCCAGAATGGGCAGAGGTGGGTGACGCTGGTGTTGGGGACCCCTGGACCAGGCAGGGGTGGGCGCTAGGAAACCGCTCAGAATTAGGTCAGTGAAAAATGTGAATGGAGCCCGAGAAGGGGTGGGGACTGTCACTCGTGGGGCCAGCACAGCGGTGGCCGTGTTGCAGCTGGCAGCCAGGGATGGTGATGGCTGGGGGTAGCCCTGGCACAGGATATCGGGGTCTTAGGGGGATATCTCCCGGGGCAGAGACTCCCCATGCCCACACCGGCTCTCGGTGCATCTCAGGCACCTCCGAGCCGGTGTGATGCAGCACAGGGTGAGGAGACCCACCCCGTGACACCCCGGACAGGATGGGGGGGGTCTCTCCACCGCCCCCGGTGTGCCAGGGGTGTGGGGGGACGCCGGGCCTGGCAGGGGGGACGGCGGGAGAGAGGCTGCGGCTCCACGCGGGATGGGGGCCCGGCGGGAGGGATCCCTGGGGGGCACCCTCAGGCTCGAGGCGGGGGGCGCCGGGGGGCCGGGGGCAGCTGGAAGAATGTCCCTCCTGTTCCCCATCATGGAGGAATCCCGTCTCCATGGCGACCCAGCAGGAACAGCACGGCCATTGTCTGGAGGAGGGGGCCGGTCCCCGGGCTGTGCCCCCGCGGGGGGACACGGGGCGGGCCCCGGGGCCGCCGGTGGTGCCCAGGGCGGGGGCTCGGGGCCGGGGGACCCCGGTGCTGCCGCGCCCCCGCACGTGGGAGGGGGTGCGGGGGGCGTGTCGGGGCTGTACCCCACGCTTGTGTGCGACCCACGGAGCCCGGTTGGGCCGGGGTTGGGCTGCGGGCGGGGGGGGGACCCGCTCTGTCCCCCTGCGTGCATCCCCCCGCCCCAGCCCGGTGACGGGGATGCAGGCAAGGATGTGGGATGCAAATAGGGATGCGGGATGGGATGCAGGTAGGGATGCAGGCAGAGGTGTGGGGCGGGGATGCGGGATGGAGGCAGGGATGCGGGATGCAGGCAGGGATGTGGGGCAGGGATGCGGGATGGAGGCAGGGATGCAGGCAGGGCTGGTGACAGGGTTGGTGACAGCGAGGCAGGAGCGCCGGGGACCTCCACGCGCGGTGGGGCGTGATGGTCTCCCTTCGGCCGGGCCGCCTCCGTGTGTCGCGATAGGGGCTGTCGCGAGGCGGCGGAGCCAGACACTCACCTACAACCGAGACCGGGGCTCCATCGCCGCCGCTGCGCTCGGTGCGGCGGGGCGGCCCCGGGATTTATGAATGAACCGGAGCCGCCCCCGCGCGGCGCGGGCGTCACGTGGGGACAGGGGCTGCCCCAGCCCTGCCTGTACCCCTGCCTGCCTGTACCCCTGCCTGCCCCACAGCCCTGCCTGTCCCCCTGCCTGCCCCACAGCCCTGCCTGCACCCCTGCCTCCACCTGTCCCCCTGCCTGCCCCACAGCCCTGCCCATACCCCTTCCTGTATCACCTCTGCCTGTATCCCTGCCTACACCAGCCCAGCCTGTACCAGCCCAGCCTGTACCCCTGCCTGATCCCCTGACGGTCCCAGCCCTGCCTGCATCCCTGCCTGCACGCCTGCCTGCACCAGCCCTACGTGCAGCTCAGCCTGCATCCCTGCCTGTACCACCCTGCCTGCATCCCTGCCTGTACCGTGCCTGTAGCAGCGCTGCCTGTACCAGCGCTGCCTGCCCCTCTGCCTGCCCCAGCCCTGCCTGTACCTCTACCTGTCCCACTTCCCTGCCTGCATCCCCGCCCCAGAGCCCTCGTGGCCGGGCCGGGCCGGGCGTGCGGCTGCCCCTCGGTGCGGGGGCGGAGCGGGCCGTGACCTCCCGGCCCCGGGACACCCGACGGGGCCGGGACTGCAACTCCCGCGAGCCCCCGCGGTGCGGGTGACTCCTTCCTGCGGCGGGCGGCGCGCGGGGCATGCCGGGAGCTGTGGTCCTGCTCCGTCCCAGCCCGCCCCGCGCCGCCGCCGCCGCCGCCGCCATGGCCGCGATGTTCCGTTCCCACCGCCTGCTCCGCCTCGCCCGCCCCGCGCTGCTCCCGCCGCCCGCCCGCGGCTACGCCGAGCCCGCCGCGGGCCCCGCCGCCATGGCCTTCACCTTCGCCTCGCCCACGCAGGTACGGCCGGCCTGGCCCCGGTGTCGCCGCCGCCCCGCCCGGTGCCCGCGGCGGGCTTGGGGCGGGCGGGACGCGGCCGGTGCCGCCGCCCCCGCGGGGCTGTCGGTGCCCGGGGCCGGGGCGAGAGCGGGGCCTGGGGCGCTGCGGCCCCCGCGGCCCGGCCGGGCTGTCCCCGCGCTGACCTTGGCCCTGACCTCGGGCCGTCCCCGCCGCGGCGCTCCCGGGGCCGCTCCTGCCCCTGCTCCGCCCGGAGCGGGACGAGGCCGGGCCGTGCCCGGGGCTGCGGGGGCGGCGGGGCCGACGCTGTCCCCGGGGCAGGGCGCGGCCACAGGGACAGGGACAGCCCGGCCGCGTGGGCCGCGGCGGGGACAGCGGCTCAGGGCTCCCCACGCGCTTCCCAGGCTGCTCCCGGCTGTGCCGGCGCCTCTCGCCCACTCCCGACTCCGTGTCTGCGTGTGCCGCCTCCCTGCCGTGCCCCGGGAGCTGGGAACGCATCCCCACTCCCCGTGCCAGGACCCCTCCTCTGGAGCCCGGCCCTGCTCCCTCCCTGTGCAGGTGCAGCCTGTCCTGGGCACACCTGGGCGTGCTGAACCTGCCAGGAGCTGTTCCCTTGGGATGGAGCTGGGATGCTCCCTCGGGATGGAGCTGGCTGCCCCCTGCATCCCTGGGCTCTTCCCTGCTGCTCTCCATCTCCCATTCCTGATGACTGTTTTCCCGTGTCCTCCCTGTCCAGGTGTTCTACAACGGTGCCAACGTGAAGCAGGTGGACGTGCCCACGCTGACTGGCTCCTTTGGCATCCTGGCATCCCACGTCCCCACGCTGCAGGTGCTCCGGCCAGGCGTTGTCACGGTCTACGCCGAGGACGGGACGGCCACCAAGTACTTCGGTGAGCAAGGCAGGAGGAGCTGGGGAGGAAAGGTGTGTGTGGGGATGGTGTTCTTGTGCTTTCTCAAGGGAGGTGTGCCCTGGTGCACTTCCAGGGATTCCTGCTTTCCCAGCCCTGCCAGGGGCTGCCGTAGCTGCCCTGGGAGCTGGGGCTGGGGTTGGATCTTGCTTCTGCTCAGGCTCTTTGGAAGCATACCCTGCTCCACCTTCACTGGGGGTGGGAACTGAGGCCCTGAACATCGGGAGCGTGACAGGAGGGTGCTGAGGGCTTGTTTTGGGGAAGGGATGGTGGAGGTGCTGGGGATGAGCCCCCCTGGCTGACCCCTCCCCTGCTGTGCCTCGCAGTGAGCAGCGGCTCCGTCACCGTCAACGCCGACTCCACAGTGCAGGTGCTGGCGGAGGAGGCAGTGACCATGGACATGCTGGACCTGGCTGTGAGTACCCCGAGCCTTTGGGGGCTCCCCAAGAGGCTTTGCCCCCCACTTCTCTATTCTCATTGGCTCAGGAGCTCCCCCTGCCCAGAGCAGGGGCTGTGCCTGCACCCCCCCATCACCTGGATCAAAGGCTCAGGGCTCCAGGGAGTGGGAACTGTGCAGTCTTTCACCTTCCCCAGGCTATTCTCACCCTTGAGACAGACACTGACCTTGTCCCCAACCCCTCTTGGGCTCCAGAAAGAGCTTTTCCCTGCTGATAACGTGTCTGTGGCCAGCATAGCTGTGTGGGCTGCTCCACAGGGTCCCCAGGTCAGCAGTCTGTGGGGTCAACAACTGCAGTGGAAGGAAGGGGAGGAAGGGGGTGACTCAGGGGCTGTAGGATCGTCCCCTCTGCTGTGGTGTCACCCAATGACACATTCCTTGTGCCCCTGTGTTCAGACTGCGAAATCCAACCTGGAGAAGGCCGTGTCAGAAATGGCTGCAGCGTCTGACGAAGCTGCTAAAGCAGAAGCTCAGATTAAGGTAGAAGCTAACGAAGCCCTGGTGAAGGCTCTGGAGTGATTCAGGTGAGGGTCGCCTGGGGCCTGGATGAGTGTCCAGACCTGCTTCTGGGGACGAGCCCTGTGGGGCTGCTGGGCTGGGCGAGGGGTGGTGCTCCTGGGGAGCAGGGACTGCAGCTGTGCCTTGCTGGGGTCAGGCCTCAGCTCTTGGGGTCCTCGGCCCAGAGCTGACTCAGGGCCACCAGATGGGAACAGGCCAGGAGCTGCTGTCACTGCCAGGGCCTCGCTGGTGCCCCAGGACCCCGCTGTGCTCACGGACAGCTCGGGGGGGCCTGGGCAGTAAGTGGCCTCTTCGTGACCTCTGTCACGCACACTCCCTCCCACTAAGACAGGCAGCTTCAGTCTCGGGGGAGGTGAAGCCAAGCTCTTACCTCATGGCCCCTTTGCCCTGCTCAGACTGTGCCTCATTCCTGCCATTCCCACGTGCTGGCAGTCGGGGACTCTGCAGCAGTGTGAGCTGTGCTGGGGGGTGAGTCACTGAGAGCCTTCCTGAGCCCGGAGCACAGCAGGGCACCGGCTCCCACTATCTCCTGATCTCTGCTCCGGGTGCTCTTTGCTCGCAGGGAGACCCTGGCTGTGTTTGCTCTCAGCAGTTGAGCAGCTGGAGCAGGGCCAAGCCCCGGGGTTGGGATCCACAGCCTGGCCAAGCCCATCCCTCACTAACCCAGCCCCCCTTTGTGTGTTGCAGGAATCCCACCGTGGGTGCAGAACTCCCAGCCTGTCCCTGTCCTGCTCCCCAGCTGCACAGATGGAGTGGGACGAATGGAGGTGGAGAAAACGTTCTCATCAATTAAAAGGAAATGTAACCCCCTCTCGTGGCACGTTTCCTTCTTCCCACACAGGGATTGCAGCCAGAGCTGGGATCAGCTCCCGGCTCCTGCCCCATGCGGGGGGCTGTGGGGCAGATCCATCCGGGGAAGGTGGCACCAGTGCTGCCCTGGGGATAGCCGGGCATTCCCGGGGCAGATTGCCCCTGCGAGGCTCCTCAGACAGGTTTATAACCCTCTCCCAGTGCTCCAGCCACCTCCACCTCCAATAACCAGCTGGACAGCAGGATTATGGCAGCACAGGAGGAGTACAGGTCTGTTCCAGAGCTGTCCTGTCCTGACTCCCTGCCCTGCCACTGGCTCTGCCTCGGCCTCCCAGCTCAGGCACTGCAGGAATCCCCGTTGGCCAGACTGTTCCAGCGCAGTGCTGCTCACAGCTGGCAGGCTCTGCCCCATCCCCTGCTGTTGCTGCTGCTGGCACAGAGCAGGCAGAGCTCCCCCTGCCCCCACAGGTGGGCTCGGTGCAGAGGGAAGCAGATGCCGTGTGTGGTGGGAATCTTTCCTGCTGCATTCCTAGCCCTGTCTGAGGAGGCTGCCCAGGACTCATCACAGCCCAGGGAAGGCAGGAGGGGCTCCAGGAAGCAGGAGGGGCCCCAGAGCCGCTGGGAAGGGCGTGTTTGAGCGAGGGGATGGCTCTGGCTGTGCCAGGCACCGGGGATGCATGTCCTGCCCGCCGCACGAGATGCTGCCAAGCCCCTCACTCGGTGCCACCCTCCCCACGCCCTCCCAGAGGGATTTCGGGTTCCCTCTGCTGTGCAGAGCTGCCACGCTCTAATCCCCTCTTCCCCGCCGTGTTCCAGCCTGGGAAGGCACGTTGGCTGCCTGTGTGGGCAGCAGCTCCAGGGAGGTCACTGCTCCGGCCTCCCGCGGGCCCCGCGCGGCTCCCGCCGCTCCCTCCCGGAGTGGGGCACGGCTATTTTCGGTGCTGCCACCCAGGATGTAATCTTGGCTGCCTCCTCTTCTCACCGCCACCTCCTCCCCCTCCTCTCGCTCGCTCTGTCTTTCTCTCCCCCCCTTCACAAGTGATCAAAAATAGAGCCTGTGGTGTTAAATTTCTCACTCTGTGGCTTATTAAAAGCCTCCCGGTGCCTGACGCGGAGCCTATTTGAAGCTCAGCCGACTTCCAGCTCCTGAGCTGCTCCAGTGCCTTTTCCCCTTCCCCTCTCATTCCCTTTCTTCTTTTTCTTCAAAGGTCAGACGTTGTACCGAGCATGAGCGAATCCTCCGAGTCGGGGCTGTGCTAATTAAAACGTCTCGGGAATCACTGGGGCCGGCCGGCCCCGCTCCCTCTCCCGCTGCCCCTCTCTGTCCCCGGCTTCTATTTCGGCTGCGTGAGCCTCCCCCGGCACACGCAGCCGTGCTGACGGAAGGTGGCTGCCTTGGGTTTTTCATCTAATGGAAGAGCGTTGGCGAGGCCGGGAAGCTGGGGAAACGGCCAGCTGCTATTTTTAGGATGGGAAAAAAGTGTCTCCGTCAGCGTCCTCTCGCCAGCTCTTCCCACTGCCTTCCGCCAGCGCCGGGGGGGCCGAGGGGGCCGAGGAATCCAGCCCTGCCCCTCACAGGGTGCCCTTGGCTGGGAGCTCCACGGCCTGGCGGCTGCTGGGACTTGTAGGCTGCGTTTGGAGGGAGCAGTGAGGGCACCTCCAGTTATTCCATGTCCGGAGACCCTGGGGACAGTGTCCCTGCTCTGTCCTGGGATGGGGCCTCTCCTGCCCTGGTGGGTGCAGGGAAAGGGCTTAGTCTCGAGCCAGGACTGGAGCAGCCCTGGCCAGCGGTATCACAGCCCTGCTCACCATGAGCTGCACTTTGTGGGTGCAGGGCCACGTGTGGGCGATTCACTGAGCTCCTCCACACTCCTAGCCCAGCCCACTCCCTGCAGGGACCTCCTGCCCGAGCCCCTCACCTCTGTCTCTGGCCCTTCCCCTCCCTGCTCGTTATCCAGCTCTGCAGAGCCAGAGCCACGTTCTCCTCCCCCAGCTCCTGCTGCCCACGCCGGAGCCACCAGCAGTTGCGTCCCACTGGATGCCACGAAAATGGGTTGATTTGGTGTAGGGGACGTGCAGCTGTGGCTGCTCCAGAGGCAAAGCCCTGCCCTGCTCCCGGCTCGCTGTGCCGGTGCTGCGGGGATGAACCCTGCCAGGGGGTAGGGAACTGGGAGGCAGCTCCACAGTGTGCACCATGATGTGATTCAGTGGGTGAATCTCCCTCCCCTCTCCCCGAAACCAGCCTGGATTGGGGAGATGGTGGCACTGGCCTGGCACTTGGCAGTCCCTGGAGTGCTGGCACCTGCCCTTGGGCACCACAACCTCCATTCACAGCTGGGCAAAAGGCCTTTCTCCACCTCTTTCTGGGGTGGTGGGTGCTGGGGTAACTCTGCCCTTGGGTCCCTGTCTCTGCTGGGGGCATGCAGGGCTGGGAGCATCTGCACAGTGCAGTGGAGTTATTTCCAGGAGCCTGGGGTCTGTCTGTCTGGCTCTGGGCTGGGCAGTGGGTGTGAGAGGGAAGAGCTCCCCTGACCCTACAGGAGCAGGGAGCCGGCATTGCCCCCCTCCTCCTCCCCTTCCACCCAGGGCTCTTGCCCATGACTCGCATCCTCTGCTGCCAGATGGAGGGTGGGGAGCGGGGCCGGGAGCGCTCGGAAAGTGAAGCATCACGGATTCTGCCGGCGGCGTCGCTTCTCCGGGGGATGATTTCCGAGACGGGCCGGGCTCTGCCGGGCCAAATCTCCCAGTGCTGCCGGCCCTCCCTGCGCTTGGCCGCGTGGCATTTCCCCGTCCCACCCAGTCCCAAATGCAGGCGAAAGGTTCCAGCTCTCCTCTCTCTGCAGGAAAAACAACCCCAAACCCCACCGCAGCCCCAGGACGCCCCGCTCCCGCCGGGCTGACTCATCCTGCAGAGCCGCCCCTTTCCCTGCCCAAACCTCGGCACTTGGGATCCTGCCTGGCCCCGCTTGGGATCCTGCCTGCCCCTGCTGCTGCCTCACACCCACAGCACCCACTCTGCAACATCAGGGTGGGGGTACAGGGGCTAACCCCCACCCCTCACGCTGCCAGGGGGCTGTGGGAGGTGGCAGCAGCTCCCACACGGCCCTCCAGGAGCGTGGGGACCCCCAGGGTGCTGGGCAGTTCCTCGCCTGACCCTGCCGAGGCCGTGCAGTGCCCAGGTGCAGGTCCAGCCCCCTCCCTCCCCCATGCCTGTGGGTGCTGCCCACGGCCCTGGCATGGGAAGGTCAGTGGAGGCTCCGCATGCTGCCAGTACAGCCCAGCGTGTCCTTGGGCCACGCTGCCCTTGGGCGGCTCGAAGGCCAAATCCTCGCAGCTTCCTTTGGGTGGGGGGGGTTGCTGTAATGATTAACCAGCCCGTGTTAATCGTTCCGGCCGGCAGCCTTTTTCCTCTGGGTTTCCAGCTCTGGAAAACGCTCTTTTTCCGCCACCCTCCCACGCACGTGGCCCCGTGGAGGGAGCACGGCACAGCTCAGGGAAAATCCCCGTGGGCAGGAGCAGGACCCGGCTCGGGGCCCAGCACCGGGATCTGTCTCAGGGGGCCCCTCGTTCCTGGTCCCAGGGGCGCTTTGCTTTGTTTCCAGGTGGTGGAGCCATGGGGAGCATCGTCCCCCCGGCCTCACCCCTGAAATGCAGGCGCAGGAGCGGGCGCCGCGGGCGCTGAGCAGGGCGGGTGTTGCAGCGCGCACGACGGAGCTTGTCACGCTGCTCCTGGGCCAGCAGCAAACTTGGCCCAGGGCAGGTTCTCCTGGCAAACTGAGGCACGGATGGGGAAAGCCTCTCGCACGCTGGGGAGAGCAGGGACGGGACATGGGAATCCCAGACCCTGCTGCTGCGTTGGGGGATGGCACCTCTGTGGGGGAGCCCCCTGGGAAGCCCCCTGGGAGCTGCCGGGGACAGGCGAGGGGCGGTGGGGGTGGCACCTGGGGTGCCAGGTGCCTTGGAAGGGGCTCGGTGGCCCCGGGGGCTGCGGGCACGGCCCTCGCTCGGGGCAGCCTTGGCGGCTGCTGACGCTCAGCTCCGCTGGGAGCCAGCCCAAGGCCGCGGGGGCCAGAGGGGGTGCACGGCCCCATGCTGGGGGTTCCTGCAAAGCCCCCTCCTGCTGCCCCCGGCCAGGGCCGAGACCAGCCAGGGCCAGGGGGAGGCTGGGGAGGAAGCGGCTGCCAGCTGGGCTGGAGGCCGGCTACAAAGGCGGCCCAGAGAGCCCAGCGGAATGAGGTGGCACCCGTCCAGGTTCCCACGGCGGCCCTGGTGCAGAAAATACACCCGGAGCTGGTGGCGGTTGCCACAGCAATGGGCCGGGTGCCACGCCGCGGGGGGCACGACCCCGGACCCAGGTGTGCCGGCACGGGACCCCAGCTCAGGGCGGTGGGAGCAGCGTGGGGCGGCAGAGCCGGGCGCTGGCAGGGACCGAAGGCTCCTGCCCTGGCTCCCCCTGCCCCCGCCCGCCTTTGATGTGCCGGGACTTCGCCCTTGGTAAAGCTGGGAGGTTCCCAAGGAGTTCCCAGCTGAATCCCGGCATCCAGCACCCAGTTGCCCAGTGCAGGCCCCGCAGGCCCTGGGGCTCCATCCGCTGCTCGGTTCCCTTTGCCTCGGCCGCAGCCGGGGCTCGGAGCCCCCGCGGGCTCCCTGGTTCCTGGCAGGGCTCGGCCGGGAGGAAGCGGCTGCAGCTGGTCCCGGTGCTGGGGCTCTTCTGGGCGGGGCTGGCGCCGGGCTGGGGTGCAGGGTGGGGAGGGGAAGCTGGGGGGGCCGGGGCCACTGCCCTTTGGGATGCCCCAGCATGCGGTGGGGAGGAGGAGGCGGCAGCACTTCCATGCCCGTTCCCTCAAAGGCTGCCCCTCCTGTATAAATAGCAGGATTGAGGCCTGGCCTGACATTGGAGTCACTTCTGCCACCGGCACCTTGGGTGTCCCCCCCCCACCACACAGGGCCTCAATGGGATCATTGTGCACCACAGCCCCGCAGGGCACGTCCTGAGCAGCTGCTGGGCCTGACCCGGCTGCATCCCCCACGTGTCGGGGTCCCACGCAGAGAGGGCTGCACACGGGTGGGCGACGGCTTCCCAGCCTCCCCGTCCCCACCTGGCTGTGCCGGCCAGCCCTGCTGTCCCCTCCCTGCCCGGGCAGCGCCGGCAGCTGCTGTGGGGTAATGACGGGGTGTGCCCGCGCGCCCCGGGGTGCGAGCGGTGCGGGAGGCTCCTGCCACCCAGCAGGACGGGGCCAGCCGGGCGCGGAGCTTTGCTGCCGCAGCCACACCTGTGTGGGCTGAGCAGACCCCGCTCCCACCCGACAGCCGCCCAGCCCAACCAGCTCCTTGGCGTGCCGGCCGCCCGCGGACAGGCCGCTGCAGGCAGGGCCCCCCGGGCCAGGCAGGTGCAGGAGGTGGGAGCACCCGGAGTGCACGTGGGGGGCCAGGGGGAGCTGGAGCTCCAGGTGCCTGGGAGCACTGGGGACTAGAGGGGCTGTGACCCTGCCTGTGTCTGTGAGATGTCCCTGTCCCTGCTGTCCCCTCCTCACTTCCCCACATTGTGTCCCCCATCCGGCCCCACATCCTGTCTCGGCAGATGGGCTGCAGCTCCGACCCCACCGACTACAGCCCCTGCACCTCATGTCCCAGCCAGGGCACCCCAAAGGTGCAGGGTCCTGCTGAGGGGCTGCAAAATAACCCGTGGGCAGGGACCCTCTGCTGGGGATGGGTGTGAGGTGCTCTGGCCCCATTTGGATGTGAGTGGGTGGGTTCGGGGCAGGGCTGTGTCCCGTGGGCCAGCACCGGCCCGGGTGGCCACAGGCTTTGATGGAGCTGAAGGCTCTGTGGGGAGACCAAGGTTTAATGAGGGGCTGTCGGGCTCCCTCTGATCCTTCCGCTCATTATCTAATCGGAGCAACACATTTAAAGGCCACAGTGCAGGTGAGTCACTTCCCCAGCCGGTGCCTCAGTTTCCCCACAGGTCGGGTGCCGGGATGAGCTGAGTCCAGCTCCCCACAGCGTGGCTTGGCCCTGGGGAATGCGGCACAGTGGGTCCGACCCAGGGCTGGATTCCTCCCTCAGCTCCTCTCGTCTCATCTGGACCCCGGACACGGCACCTCCCTTGAGCCCCCGACCTGGGCAGGGGCCACACCCCAGCCAGATGGTCCAGGTGTGCTGGGCAGTGCAGGGTGCGGGAAGGGGCACCTGTGCCTCCACACGCAGCAGCTTCGCCTCGCCGGGCCTGTGCCATGCGGGGTCCAGCTCTCCTCCCATCAGGATTTCCTGCTGCTGTTCCCAGAATGAGCCGTGGCTCCGTGGGGAGCGGGTGATCCCGCACAGCCGGGAACCAGCCCCACCGGCACCGGGGTCAGGCACGGGCGAGGAGGCTGCACCGGGGCCCTGTGGCGGGACCCGTGGCGATGCCCCTGCCCCGGCAGCCGCCCCCGGTGCTGGGCGGGCCGAGCAGGCGGCTCCATCACCGTAAACAGGAACCGCGGCCGCAGGGGAGCGCAGGGGGCCGGGAAGTGAGGGGGTGCGGCTGGGCCTGGCGGGGGTGTGGGAATGGTGTGAGGGGGTAGCGCAGGGAGCGTGGGTGGGGATGCAGCACCCACCGGGGCGAGTGTGTGCACACACATGGGAGGCGTGTGCCGCTGTCTGTGCGCGGGGGGAGCACGTGTGTCTGTGCACACGCGTGTGCCTGCTCGGGGCGGGGGGTTGCACACCGATGCGCAGGGACAAGGCCAGGAGGAAGTGCCTCCTCCCGTCCCCATCCCGCCCAGCTCAGGGTTTCCTGGGGCACATCCTGCCCGCATGGATCCTGTTCCCTCTCCCTGGCTTCAGGAACTTGGGGGTGCCAGCCTGGCAGAGGGCCAGGGACAGCACTGGGCCCAAGGGCTGCTGGCCCCCTGCCAGTCCCCGGCCCCCCAGGGCGATGGAGGGTGGAGGGGTGCCCACGGCCCTGGGCTTGCACCGCACTCCCCACCTGGGTGAGGTTCCCACATTCCTGAGGCAGCTCAAAGGGGAGCCAGGGCAGGCGTGGGGTGGGAATGCCGCCGCCCTGAGTGAGCACCCGTGTGTCAGTGCTTGGGGCAGCCTGGCAGGACATGCACCCCACACCCCCCTGCCCCCCTGCTGGACACAGGGAGCCCCCACTGGCATCACCCCAGCCTGGGCACAGGCTTGAGATCCACGGAATCCATCCCACGTGGCTCTACCACTCTGTGTGCAGGCAGGACTGGGATGATGCCCCACAGGGTGAGCCCACAGCCCGGTCAGAGGGCTGGACTGGAATGGGATGGGATGGAATGGGATGATGGGATAGGGTGGGGTGGGGTGGGGTGCGGTGTGAATGGGACAGGGTGGGGTGGGATGGAGTGGGATGGGATATGGTAGGATAGGGGGTTACTTTCCCATGGATTTACAAGCCCGGGCCACCCCAGGATCAAGGTTCAGTGTGTATCCAAGGAGGCTCCCAAAATCCTGAGTCCTTCCCCTCCCCAAGGCTGGCAACTTGCTCAAGCATTTACAATAATAATGATAATAACAATAATAACAATAATAATAACAACACCACCAACAACAGCTGAGCTGTCGGCTGACTCCTGGAGCCGGGATTTAAAACAAACCAAGAAATGTGGCAGCGTCTGGGAAGCAGCCACTGACGCTGAGGGAGGAGGTGCGGGGGGTCAGGGGGTGCAGGGGGTTTGGGAGATCAGCGCTCTGGTGTCTGTTGGATGTGGTGACTGGGGTCTCTGCCCTGGGAGCCCCTTCCCACCCTGGCAGTTTCCCATCTGTGTTTCCAGGGCTCCCTGGGTGCAGGAGTTGAATCCTTCCCCACTGGGGGGTCTCAGCCCCCGGCCCACACCCAGGGCAGTGTCCTGTTGGTGGGCACGAGCTGGCAGCATCGGCCCAGGGTGCTGATGTAACCGCCAGGACCTCTCCTGACCTGGGGATTCCCGTGATTGCCAATTGCCACACCAGCACTGGCACATGGCACAGACTGGGGCACAGGACAGGGTTTGGGGGGCACTGGGGCAGCGGGACAGCGGCAGAGCTGGGCCTGGGGCAGGACAGGAGGTGGCCAGGGATGGGGAGCAGTTCTCCTGCCCCTCCCAGCAGGAATCCAGGCTGAAGCAGGGCTGGGACCCAAACCTCTGCTCACCCCTGGCTGGGGGAGGGTCATGGGGGCCGGGAGCCACTGCCTGGTGTCAGCAGGGACGGGAGCTCAGCGTCCTGAAGGGGCCCATGAGCTCAGGGAGCTCAGAATAGCCTTGGCCTCACCGTGGCAGCAGGGCCAC
>NW_020955954.1:653946-655941 GCF_003031625.1 Empidonax traillii
TCTGCCCTCGGGGAACGGGAGTTGGGTCGGTTCCCCTCGCTCCGGCTTCTGGCACCTCGGTGCGCCCCTCTCGACCCCCGCCGCGTCCCGGGGAGCGGCGAACCGGGGGACGGTGCCCAGGCCGGTTCGATCCGTCCTGGCGGGCGGGCGGCGGCCCCGGGGGGCACCGCGGCAGGGCCTCCCGGTCGCTCACTAAGGGCCACCCGGCGGCTCGGTAAGTGCTCCCCGGCCGCCGGTGCGGCCCCCCCGGGCGCAGGAGGCGCGGCGGGGCCGGCAGGGGGCGCCCGCGCTTTGCTGACTCATAGCCCCCCCGGGCCCCCCCGGTGCGGATGCCGGGCCGGGGCCCCGGGGTGTCCGTTCCGCCCCCCCGGGCGGGGGCAGCCGGGGCTGGGGCCGCTGGGGTGGAGGTCCCCGCTGCGGGACTGGGGATCGTGGAGGTAGAAGCGTGCTGGGGGCCCCAGGGGAGCTCAGCCCCCTGTCGGGACGGTTCACCGTAGCTGTAACGGCGTCCCTGGGAAGGTGACCGGGCGGGTGTGACCGGCCGCGGGTGAGTGTGCGGGTCCCCCCCGCCCTTTCCGCCTCTGTGTCCCCGCGTCACTCGGCTCCCGAGGCTCCGGCTCCCGCCCGGCCCCGCGGGCAGTCACCTCCCGCCGCGGCCTCCTCCGGTGCGGGGGCCGCTCACCGCCCCCGCCGCGGCGCTTCGGGGCCGCCGCCTGCCCGCGTCCCGCGTTCACCCCTCCGCGGCTCCCGGGCCTCGCACGCCAAGCCCGTTGGCCCCCGCGGGGATGGGGTACCCGGCCGGACCCCCCGCTCCCGGCCCGCGCCCCTTTGTTGTGCACCGGGATTATGAATGGCTCCAGGCGCGGCGCGAGGGCGCGCGGGGGGAGGGGCCGGGGGCGGGGCCGCGCGGCCGCGTGGGCGGGAGGAATCCGGCCGGGCCGCTCCGCCCGCCGGGGCCACGTGGGGAGCCTGCCCCCGCCCCCCATTGGCCGCCACCGCGGATGTCTGGGCGCCCGGCGCGCCGCCATTGGCCGCGGCCGCCGGAGGAGCCGGAGTGAATGAGGGCGAGGCCCCGCCCCCCGGGACGTTGCTACATTGTAACTTCCCTCCCCCCCGGTGCTCCCACGGCAGCGCGAGCGGCGGCCGGTTCGGCGGGTCCGGCCCCACCGAGGGGGGAGCGAGGCGGCCTCCCCGCCCCTCGCCGCGGCCTCGGGCCTCACCCCGCCCCCAGACACCCCGCTCCGAGAGCACAGAGCGGCGGCGAGGAGAAAGAAAGGAGGCGGCAGAGCAGGGGCAGGCGGCAGGCAGGGACAGGCAGCGCCGCTTCTACCGCCCCCCTCCCGCGGCAGCCACCGGAGCGGGGCGAGCACGGGGGATTTTATATTTTTTATTTTTGTACATATATATATATATTTTATTTTCTCCGCCCGGGCCGCGGAGGGCCCAGCCGGTGCAGCCCTGCTTGGGGACCCCTCCCCAACATCCCCACAGCCGCCCCCCGCCTCCTCCCGGCCCCCGCCCGAGGCCTCGCCGCGCAGCCGGAGCTCCCTTGGGTCCCGCCGGGCGTGCGGCGGAGCGGGCCCCGCTTCTCTCCTTTGTCCGATCCCGCACCCCCCCCGCCGCGTCCCGCCGTCGCCCCCCGGCACCGACCGCCGCTGCCCCCGCAGGTCGGCGGATGGACCCGCAGCCCGGCGCCAGGAGCTGCAGCCGCGGGGCTCCCGCCTGCGAGGTGGGGCCGCCCGAGCCCCCCATGAACCTCTACATCCACACCACCACCGGCACCCGCTATGAGCTCTCGGTGCCTGCCGAAGAGACGGTGGAGGGGCTGAAGCGGCGGCTGTCCCAGCGCCTCAAGGTGCCTAAGGAGCGGCTGGCGCTGCTGCACAAAGAGAGGTACGTCACGGGGGGGCTTGGTGCGGCTCGGGGGGCTCGGGGTCCCCAGCCCCCCGGCAGCGGGGCTGGGCGCGGGGGCGGCCCCCTCGCACCGGGCTCGGC
>NW_020955954.1:659511-724907 GCF_003031625.1 Empidonax traillii
TGCCAGCCCAGAGTGGGGGGCCTGGAGGTGTGTGGGGCTGGGGGCCGGGGTGACGCGGGGCCAGGCGTCGGAGCGAGGCGGGAATGCGGCGTTCTCTGAGTCATCTGGGTTTCTGAGAAGCAGCCGGGAGACACTTGCCCCATCCCTGTGGGCCCTGAGCCCGGCGCGGTGCAGCTGAGCCCCCCAGGGCTTGGCAGGGTCCCCGGGGGGCCCTTGGGGGTGGGGGTTTTGGGGACCCAATGGTCCCAGCCCCCTCGGCGGGGCTGTGCTGGCCCCCGCGGCACAGCCGGCTGGGAGGGACGGGGTCCTCCCGGCGTGGGCGGCCGAGCGGGCGGCTGGGTGGGACGTGTTTGCATTGGAGCGGGCTGGTTTCGCCGGGGGGGTTGGCAGCGGCACGGGGGCGGGTGCTGGGAGCCCCGGAGCTGGGGCGCCGCGGGGACCCAGCCAGCTCCGGGCCGCAGCCCAGCCCCAGGGGTGCTGCGGGGGGGCCCTGGGACCCCCACGGCCGGGGACCGAAGGGGTGGCTCTTGGTGCCGCCGGGAAGCGCCGGCAGCACGGGCCCGGCTGGGTTGGGGTGCTCTGGTTTCTCCCGACGCTGGCGAGGGGTCAGGCAGGGCAGGCCGGGGTGAGTCACAGGGAGCGGGAGGCCACTGACGTCAGAGGGCCCCGGGGACGTGCGTGGGGCTCCCCCGGGAACGCCGGGGTGCGGAGCCAGGGCTGGTGCAGGGTGGAGGGGCTGGAGTGGGGGTCCTGCCCCACTGCCTCCCCCTGTGTGCGAGGTGGGGCCGGGAGGCTGTGAGAGATCCCGCTCTGGAGCACGGTGGGAACAGGATGGGGGCTGGAGGGGACCGGTCCCCTTCCCCAAGCATGGGCAAGTGGTGCGTGGACCTGGTGTGCGGGGTCCCTGGGTGAGATCCCCTCCCTACACTGACTCTGAGAGCAGCAGCAGGGACGGGGTGGCCCAGCAGGCGTGAGGGGCTCCTTGCAGGGGCAGGAGGTGGCTGGAGGTCTGGACGGCTGAGCGGTGAGGACTGGCCTGGCGTGAGGCCACCCAGGCTGCCGTGGGCAGGGGAGCTGAAGCAGGACGGGGGTGGGGGTGACGCTTTCCTGGGCCCAGGTGCTCTGTGCACGCACACGCGTGTGCACACCCGTGCCCATGTGCGTGCCCCTCGTCCTCGCCCGCCCCCTCGCCCCGTAACCTCCCTGTCCAGAGCTGCAGTGTCTCCTTCCCGCCCACCCCTTCCTCTGCAGCCTCCGCCTGACACGCTCGGGGCTTTGCTGCTGGTATTTTTAAAGCTGCTTTTCCCACGGCTTCTCAGAAGCGGCCTCCGCGGCAATGGGGGAGCAGGGCCGGGGCCGGGGGGGCCCCGCTCTGCAGCGCTGGGGGCAGGGGGGTGGTGGGGCTGCCAGGGATCCTTCGCCACGTCCCGCCGCGGGTGGCGGCTGCGCCCCGAAGGTGCCGTGGGGTGTGGGTGGGTGACGTCGGGAGCCGAGCGCGGCACCGCACGTGACGGGCTGGGAAAGCCGGGCCCTGCTGTGCCCTGGAATAGCGCGGCTGGGGGGTGGCGTCATCCCCATTAGCCCTGACCCCGGGCCCTGCACACAGCCCCACGTGAGTGCCGGGCTGGCAGGGGTGAGACGCACAGACCCCTGCAGTGCAGGGGGGGCTCGGAGGGCTCATGGCTGCCCCGGCCCCGCCGGGATGACGGGGGGGCTCCCCTGTTCCCTGGCACAGCTGCCAAGTGATTTATGTGTCGTGGGGGCTGAGCGGTGTGTGCTGGGGGGGTGGCAGGTGTTGGGGATTGGGGGGCCCCCCACAGCTGCGGCCTGGGCAGGGTCAGGCCCCAGCTCTTGTCTCTGCGCTGCAGCTGCTCCATCACCTGCCGGAGCTGGAGCCTCCAGGCTGGGCAGGGCCTGCTCCCCACTCCACTCTGCCCTTGGGGGGTGGAAGGGGGGCAGGTGGGCTGCACTTCCCTGCCTGGCAGCCCTGAGTCACAGTGATGGGCATGCAAGGACCCAGCATGTCCTCACCTGCCCCCTCCCACTCTCCCTGTGCCTGCGGGGGCACCCCCTCACACTGGGGAGGGGCACCCCCTTCCCGGGCACTGGGCTGGCCAGAACAGCAGTGCTGGCCCCGGGGCTGTGGGACCTGCTGGGATCTGTGCTGGGGAGGGTGGCCGGGCAGAGAGGGCATCTTGCTGCTGCGGAATAAAGGGCAGGAAGGGCAGAAGGAAGAAAAATACCCCTCCGGCACCGTCAGCTGACAGAGCTGGCATTGGAACGGGGTCATATGGGGACAGCAGCCAAGCTCTCCTGCCAGCCTGGCACGGCTGAGGGGCTGGGTGGGGGTCACCCTTTCCCTGCCCCAATGACCCATCCCTACGGCTGTAGGAGACCTGCGGGGGCAACTGCCATCCCCCCTGCTTGGCCCCCAGGCAGGGGCAACCGCCATCCCCCTGCCTGGCAGCGAGGTGGGGGAGTCTGAGCACGGTCTCACTGTGTGCCACAGCTGAACGGGGTCCCTTCTCTCTGCAGGTCAATGACTTCTTGTCGGGCCGGTCCCCGCTGACCCTGGCCCTGCGCGTGGGGGACCACATGATGTTCGTGCAGCTGCAGTTGGCGGCTCAGCAGAGCACGGGGCAGCTCCAGCACCGGCACCTCATCGCCAGCCGCGGCGAGGCGGGGGCCAGCGCCAGCCCCCACTGCCGGACACTGCACGGCGCCGCCGGCTCCGGCTTCGCACGCATCCCCGTGGTGCCCACGTGCCAGCAGAGCCCGGCCCCCAGCCCCACGCCCGCCACGCCGGCCCCCCCCATGTACTGTAACGCCCCCCACCCCGCGCCCATCACCGCCGGCATGTTCCGGTCGCACGGGGCCAGCGCGCAGACGGTGAACAGCAGCGTGGTCTCCTCCTGCTCAGAGGTGAGTCTGGGGGGGTCTCGGGGTCTTTGGGGCAGGGAAACGAAGCTGTGAACTTCCCAGCCCTGCTGTGGCAATGCCTGTCCCTGCCTCAGTTTCCCCACGTGTGGAACAGGGTTGTCCCCAGTCTGGCCTCTGGAATGTCCCCAGGTCCCGGGGAGGGACTCAGGGACAGGGTGTAACCCTGCCTGTCCCACACCCTGCCTGTCCCCAAGAGTGGGCAGGAACTGCTGCTGCTTCCCTTTTCCCCTCACGCAGCACAGCAGGGCAGGGAAGGCTGTTGGGACCCCCAGGGCAGGGGACACTGTTGCATAGAGGGGTGGGACAGCCATACTTCCTTGTGTCCCAGTAAAACTGGGCTGGGGGTGCCTCCTGCTCCCTGCCTGGGGTGCCCCTGACCTGGCTGTTTGGGAGGAGGCAGAAGGGCGGGAGCTCCTCACAGTCCCCTTCCCAGAGGCTGATCCCACTTTTCTCCCCTCCCAGGTGGACTGTGGCTCCCGCAGCAGCAGCTCCCCAGGCAGCAGTCCGGCCCCCTCGGCCCGATCCCGCAAGCCCGGGGCGGTCATCGAGAGCTTCGTCAACCACGCGCCCGGGGTCTTCTCAGGGACCTTCTCCGGTATGTGATACTGGGGGCTCCTGGGGGCTGTGGTTCTGGATGTGGGGACGGTGGGGCTGTGGATCTGGGGGGGCTGCTCGTCTAACACCCACCTCTGCCCCTCTCCAGGCACTTTGCACCCCAACTGCCAGGACAGCAGCGGGCGGCCGCGGAGGGACATCGGCACCATCCTGCAGATCCTGAACGACCTCCTCAGCGCCACGCGACACTACCAGGGCATGCCCCAGTCCCTGACGCAGCTCCGCTGCCAGACGCAGTTCTCCTCCTCCTCCTCCTCCTCGCCTCCTGCCTCCCCAGACCTCGCCACCAAAACTACCTCAGAGTCGCTGCCAGCGGCCACCGCCCCCCCCCTTCACCCCGTCGTCCAGTGCCAAAGCCAGATCCGCATGTGCAAGCCCAGCGGTGAGTTTGGCTGCCCCCGACTGTGGGTGGGGGATGTGAGGGGGTTGCAGGTGCCTACGGTGTCCCCACTCCCCTGGGAGCTCAGGGGTCTTTCCCCGTCATACGGGCAGAGGTCTTGGGGTCACCCAGACTCTGCTGCCCCTCATCTCCCCATTTCCAAACCCACCTTCCCAGACTGGCTGGGAGGGCCGGGCCCCAGCGGGGTGTGGCAGGGACTCCCACGGCCCTCTGGTGTTGTGGGGACACACGTGTGTCCCTGGGGCAGGAAGGTGCTGGAGGTGCCCCCCCGGACCCCCGATTTGCTTAGGGGAAAGAAGTGAAACTGATGGTGCTGGCTGGGGGGGGGCTCATCCCCCTCAGGGTTTGCCCTTCCTTCTTTCCCAGACCTTTCAGGCCCCCACCCGGGGACAGCTCCGGGCTGGCTCCAGCCCCCGGTGACACGGTCAGGGCTTCCCAGGGTCGCCCCAACTCTCTCTCTCTGCCAGGACCCCAACCCCGTCCACCTGGCGGGACTTTGTTTGGGTATAAAGGGAGTTTTATTGAGGGGACCCCCCACCATAGACAGGGGCTGTGTGGCTGGCTGGGGGCCAGCGTGCCCCCCACCCCCAGCAGTCCACGGCAGCCCCCCACGAGCCCCTCTCCCCTTTCCCCCTGCAGGGGACCGCCTGAGGCAGACGGAGAACCGGGCGACACGCTGCAAGGTGGAGCGGCTGCAGCTGCTGCTGCAGCAGAAGCGGCTGCGGCGGAAGGCGCGGCGGGACGCGCGGGCGCCGTACCACTGGGTGCCCAACCGCAAGGCCGGGCGCACCAACAGCAACAGCAGCGTCTCCAGCGAGGGCAGCCTGGACCTGGACTTCGAGGACTCGGTCTGGAAGCCGGAGGTCAAGGCCGAGATGAAATCCGAGTTTGTCGTAGCATAGAGAGCCCGTTCCCGGGTGGGGCCCCGGGGGACTGTGCCGGGGAGTCGCGCTCGCCGCCCCTGCCGGGGGGGTCAGTGCGGGTGTCGCGGGCCGGGGCTCCTCGAGATTTGCCGTCTCCTGCGACCGGACGCCTTGGTCTGACCCGCGTGTCACGGGGACAGCCCCCCACCCCCCGCTCGCTTGGGTTCGGGGAGATGGGGGGAGCAGCTGGAGCCGCCCCCTCCCCGCAGCCTCCCCCGCTGGGAATGGGGGGGTCCCGACACCCCAGGGGGTCCTGGGACATATCGAAGCTGCTGCTTTGCTGTGAAGAGGGGCTCGGGGGGGGGGTGCTCTGGGCCCCCCCCGTGTCACCCCCCGGTGCAGGCAGGAGGAGGTGAAGTCTCTCTTGGAGGTGCTGGAGCCCCCCTGATTTGGGGGTCGTTTGTTTTCCTTCCCTTCTATATGTAGCATTGCTCGGCTGCGGGGCTGGGCCCCCCCGGGCGCTCGGGGGGGACACGTGTGTGCCTGGGCCCCGCCGCCGCAGCCCGGGGAGGGGGGACGGGGTGGGGGGGGCTTTGTTTTTGGGGGGGGTGTTAATTTTGTTTGGGGAGGGAGAAGCCAAGGCGCCTTCCCTCCGCGGCCGAGCCCAACTTCCGAGTCGCTGGACTCCTTCCCACCCGCCACTTGGGTGGTTGGATTTTCTTTTTTAACTTAAAGAAAAAAAAAAAAAAGGAGAAGAAAAAAAAAAAGAGAAAAAACCTGAATAAATAACCCCAAACTCGGTCCCGGCCGCGGGGCCGGTATTTATAGACATTAATGACCCGACTGAGCCAATACTGACATAGTCTTCATAGGCCGTAGGATCCTTTTTCTTGTCCGACTTGGATTTTTTTCCGTCAGGATCTGTGCAAATAGAGCCCCCACGTGACGTGTTTTTTGTCTGTAAAAGTCTTTTTTTTGTGTGTGTGTGTTTCGGGGATGGGGGGGCGGGGGGGAGAGCGAGGCTTTTTCGGTCTTTAATATTTTATTTTTTATTTTTGAAATAAATTTGGGCAGTCTGGATGCAGCCGTGCCTGGTGTTGTTATGGGGGGGGGGGGGGGGGACATTTGGGCACCCCGTTGGTGTTGTGGGGGGGGCACACAGGACAGCTGTCCATGTATGTGTGCCCAGCACTGCCCACATGTGCACACAACCATGCACAGGTGCCCATGCGTGTGCTCAGCACTCACATACGTGTGTGTACCTGCAGGAGGAAGAGGGGGTGATGGAGCTGCCCCATCCTCCAGGGCAGGGCTGTTTCCACCTTTTCCAGGTGCCAGACCCAGGCCCGTGGCCCTGCCGGGGCTCATCCGACCGGGTGCTCCTGGTCCCGTCCCACCTGGAGGAGCCAGGCCGGTTCCACCAGCTGGGCTGGCCGTGTGTGCTGCCTCCTTCTCTCCCTCCCTTCCTGGTCTCCTGTGTCACGGAGGGGTGGCTGCGGGCCAGGGTGGGGGGTTGATGACCACAAACGTGGCTGTGCCTCAGTTTCCCCACCTGCAGTTGCAGGTCAGTGTCCCTGTGGTTTTCCCCTGCCCCGCGAAAGGTGATGGGATGGGGGTGGCTCTGGGGACGTATGTCAGTGCCATCCCACCCATGGGACCCCCTTCCCACGGCCCCAGCTTCCCCAGGGTGTCAGTGGTTGTGCGGTGCCAGGGCAGGGGGACACCGTGGGCTGGGATTCCCCCGGAGCTGTGCTGTGACACTGACACGGTGGCATGTTGACACTGTCACCCCCAGGCCCTGGGCACACCTGGGGGTGGATGAATCCTCATGAGGGGCTGTTATTTGGGGAGGGGGCGGAGGTGGCTCTTTGTCCCCTGTGTGTGTCCCCTGCCGTGTCCCCCATCCAAAGCTCCGTGGGGCACTCAGCACCCCGTGGGCAGGATGGGGGGCTCGGTGGTTCTTCCCGTGGGGAGCTGGCTGGACCCCAGACCCCCCGAGCAGCCGAGCGCCGGAGGAAGCCGGGTGGGAGCGGAAGCAGCTCAGGTTCCTGTGGTGACAGGAGCTGCACCGGGCACCCCGCGCCCTGCTTTGACGTCATTTCGGGTAGAGCAGACCTCGGCAGCCCCTGGCCCCCCCCCGGCACCCCCAGCCCGTGCCAAATTTGGCAACGGGAAGAGCCGCCGACAGCGGCAGGAGCAACACGGAGACCTTGTAAGGCAATCGCTGCCGGGAGGGCACGCGGGGGACACGCACACGCGTGTGCGCAAAGGGACACGCGCCAGCGGCCGTGCCCGGGGGGGCACGCGCACCATCCTGCTGGGGCTGCTCCCACAGGGACCCCCGGCCCGTCCTGGGGGGTCCCAACAGCTGCTCCTATCCCATGAGCTCAGCTCAGGGTTTGGGGTCCCGGAGGAGCCGGGGGTGCTGCAGGGGGTGACCTGGGACAGGCCCTGGAGCACGGCACGGCACTGCATGGCACAGGATGGACCAGGCACCCCCAGGAGCTGCCTGGGGTACAGCAGGAGACAAGCCAGGACATGGGGCACCACCTTGTGCCACAACAGCTCCTCCTCCATGCTGCCCCCAGCCTGGCCAGCACTCGGCACTGCTGCCAGGCTGTGCTTATCCCAGTGCTCCCAGTATGGAGCAATCCACAGTGCCAGCGTCATGCCTGCGGTGTGGCGCCTGCCGGGGGGGCAGCGTGGGTGTCACCTGGCAGTGTGTGTGTCCATGCACAGGGATGTGTGTGTCTGTGGGAGTGTCCCCACGCACACGGGTGTGTGTCCGTGCACCCACGGCTGCTGGGTGTGGGCAGCTGGCGAGGGTGCCCCCCTCGTCCCTCCACCCAGCCCTCGCTGCAGAGGGTGCGCCAGGAAACACCCACAGCTCCCACAGCTCCCAGAGCTCTCGGCACACCCGTGGGCTCCCGGCACACCCGTGGGCCCCGCGCACGCCCACGGCGCCGGCCACGCTGCGGCCCCGCGGTGCCGGCCACACCCGGGCACAGGCATGAGTGGGGCAGCACGTCAGTCCTTGCACACCCAGCCCTTGCACTGAACACCCACCCACCGCACCCCACAAACACCCCCAGCCCCACCTCACCCCCCGCCTGCCAACACGCGTGTGCACCCCGTGTGTGTGTGCCTGGTGTGCCCACCCCTCGGCCCCGGGACCCCTGCAGCGGCCTCTGCTCCCGCCCTGGCACAGGGCACGGCACGGACCCCCAGCCCCGCAGGCCCCTGGCATCTCCCCCGCCTTGCCCGGCGCTGGCTGCGGCGAGAGACAGGGCTGGCACGGCGGTGCCAGACGCCGGGTGGGCGACGCTGCCGCGTGTCCCTGGCACGGGTTGGGAACACGGCGTCTGCCGCTGCGGGGTCCCAGGTGGGGGCGAGCCCCGGCCCCCGCGTGGGGCTGCAGACAGTCCCCCCCACGCGGCTCTGGGACACCCGCCAAGGCTGGGGCACCCATGGGTAGGTACCCCCGGGCATCCCCGAGGGTGCAGAGACCCCTGAGGGGCTGAGGCCCCTGCGCCAGGCCCCAGTGCTGCCATGGGCCGGGCTGTGGGCTGGCAGCCCAGGCGTGGGGTGCAGAGGCAGCCGGGGGGGCCGGGAGCTGCCGGCACAGGGACGGATCCTGGAATTAAAAACATTCCAGGAACTGACTTTGAACCAGATAAAATAACAAGCGCCGCGAGGAATGTCTCACCCCGCCCGCCTGCCACGGCCCCAGGGCGCTCCCCACGGCCTCCCACTGCCCCACACGTGTCCACAGGCCCTTGCACATGCGTGTGCACACGGCCAGTGTGCCCATGTGCACGCCCCAGCCCAGCTGCAGGTGCAGTCCCCAGGCTGGGGGTGCTCTGGGGCTCCCCAGGGGTCCCCAGAGTGTGGGCTGAGCACCCCATCTGCAGTGAGGGTCTGCAGCACCCCCGGACCGCTCTGTGCACACACAGCCTGTGGGTATTGCATGTGCACACGCGTGTGAACACGGCTGTGCACGCGTGGCTGTTGTGGGTGTGTGCTCAGCTTTCCCCTCCCTCCCCCCCGGCATCCCCAGCCCGCTTCCAGCCCAGCTAGGGGTGCAGAGGGTCCCCCCCTGTCCTGCCCAGCCCAGGGGCCTCCTTGGCCCCCCCAGCCTGGCCGGCAGAGCCCGGCGTGCCTGGGCAGTGACATCACGGGGGCAGCGGGGGCGCGGCGCCAGCCCATCCCTGGGGACCCCCCACCCGCTGGGGCTGGGGTCGCAGAGGGGACAGAGCAGCAGCAGGAGCTTCACTGGGAAGCGGTACTGGTCAAACTGGGTGTCCCAGTCTGGCTGCCTGCCTGTGCCAGAAGCAAAGACCCCAAATCCCCTTCCCCACCTCCATGGAGACCCCCCCCCCCAAAACATATCCCAGCTGACATGCTATGAGAGAGGACACGGGCCAGCTGGCCTCCACAGGCAATGGGGATGTCATCCACAGGGGATGACACTTAAATGGCCTCGGTGTCACCGGCGTGGGCAAAGGCTGACTGCCTGTGTCACCCCAACCCTGCAGCCTGTGCCGTGGGGGTCCTGTCCCCACGGCGTGGTCCCGGACACTGTGGCGGGGCCGAGGGGACACAGGGCTGGAGCGCAGGGCCGGTGTGTCACCGTGTTTACGAGGACCTCGAGGAGCCCTGGTGACGTCCACGCTGGCCCTGCCAGCCCAGGCCCTGCCAGGTGGCACAGTGCCACTGCCACCTCCGGACACCGCTCAGATTTTCAGGGCTGGCGTGGGGCCATCTGGCCCCTGGGCCTGGCGGTGCAGGGGGCACGGAGCAGGGTGTCCCCCCCAAGGAGCCACCGTGCGAGCAGCAGATGGGGCTATTTATAGCGGTGGGACCCACAGGTAGTGACAGTGCGTCAGCAGTGACGCAGCCCCGGGGACGCTCGGCCACTCGCCCCCACAGCCACATCCCAGGGAGGCCCCCGACCCCCCGGCCTCCATCTCCCAGGAGTGGGGTGCTGGGGGGGTCTCCGTGTGTGCCGGTGACACTTGCAGGCTGCTCAGCCCTTGTCTGTGCTGAGGGCCATGTGCCTGCACCCCCCTGCAGATCCACGTGTGTGTACATGTATGGGCACATGGTCCCTGAGAGTGGATGTTGTGTCTCTGCATGGCCAAGGCTGCGTGTGTCGCTGTGTGTGCCCACACGAGCCCCAAGTGCACGGCTGCAGCTGAGCTCATGTTGCTGTGTGTGCCTGTACATGGCCACACGCGTGTTCCGCTGCATGCACACGCTGCGTGTGTGGCCGTGGCGTGTCTCTGCGTGTGCGCGTGGCCACGGTGGCCGGGGGTGACTCAGCCCCCAGGCAGCCCAGGAATGCCCCCTCCCCATTCCCTCCCCGCCCCTGGCCTGTGCTGGGAACTGGCCGTCCTGGGGACGGTGACACCCAGGGCTGACCCAGACCTTGCTGGGAAGATGAGGCGGTGCCCCCCTCCCCGCTCCCCCCATCCTTCTTCCCCCCCCGCCTCCATCCTGCCCCCCCTCCCATCCTGCCTTCTGGGAACCGCTGACAGAGGCGGAGGTGGGGGGCCAGGGGGAGCTGGGCAGGGCTGGGGCCCTGCGGCTGGCAGGAAAGGGGGCTCCCCCGGGGCCATCTCGGCTCCCCCCGGGGCCCGGCCGGGCAGCGGGGCCGGACCCACCAGGCTCCGCTCCGCTCCGCTCCGCGCTCCGCCCCGGGCTTTCCGCGCGCCCGGCCCGTTCATTCATGGCTCGCGCGCGCTCCCGGCCCATTCATCCCGGGCGCGAGGAGCTCCGTTACCGTGGCAACCGCCCCCCCCCCCCCCCCAGCACACCCGGCGCGGCCGCAGCGCCGCGGGGACCCCCCGGTACTGAGCGGCGGGCGGGGGGGCCGGGGGGTCCCTGCGCCACCCGAGCCCCCCGGTACGCACAGTGGGGGGGTCTGGGACCGCCCGAGGGTCCGGGGGCGTGACGGGGGGGGATTCGGTGTGGGGGGGGGGCGTTTTCCTGGCGGCAGGACCCGGGGGAAGGTTGTGCCCGGGGGTCCCCCCGTTCGCACGGCTGCAGGGAGGGCGAGGGCTCCCCTGAGGCTCCCGCCGGCTCAGCCCCCCGAGCCTCGGGCAGCGGCTGCCACGTCGGCGGGGGCGGCCCTCCCTCGCCCCCCCGGGCTGGGGCAGCAGCCCAGCCCCGGCGGTTTCCATCGTGGGCCGGGCTTGGCGCAGCCTTAACCTTGACCTTCTCCCCGCTCCCCCCTCCCCCCGTCTCTGTGGTCGTGGCACTGAGCTCTGGCGCTGCGGAATGCAAACCGCCCCCCAGAGTGGTGGGGACCCTCCCAGAAACGCCCCGGGGGGTGCAGGGAGTGCGGGGGGCTATGGGTGTCAGGGGTACGAACTGCAGGGTGGCAGAGGAGGGGTGCACCAATCCTGCACATGAGTGTGGGTGCAGGTCACACGTGTGCACCCGAGGCTGTGTGTGCAGGGGGTTGTGCAGACCCTGCGACCACCGTCCTGTGCATCCCAGGGGAGGACACACGTGGTGCCATGGGCACCCATCACACAGGGCCTGTGTGGGTTGTGGCAGAAAGCTCCAGAGTGTGGCAGGGGCTGGGGGGAACTGGAGCTGGACGAATCTTCCAGACGGCCTCTTCTGTCTCCCCAGGGCGTCGGGAGAGAGGAGCTACAGGTGGAGGAGAAGCTGCTGCTCCAGCCCCACAGGTGAGCTCCAGCCCCACAGGTGAGCTCCAGCCCCACAGGTGGGCTCCAGCCCAGGGGCTGAGGTACCAGTGTGACAGGGCAGTGCTCCAGGTTGGTGTGGGGCTGAGCGTGGGTCCTCACATGACTGCACTCGTGTGTGCCTTGCACAGACAGGTTCTCCTGCAGCTTGTGCATGTGGAGGACACAGGCAGGAGAGCGTGTGCACGTGCACACACGTGTTAGTGCTTGTGCCCTCGGGCACATCTGGATCTGTGTGTGCTCTGAGCCCCCGCGGCCACGCTGCTGGGGTGGGTGGGTGGGTGGGTGGGTGCTCAGGGCCGTGCTCACGCCGGGGGTTGCCCTCACACGCAGCCGTGTGCGAGTCGTGAGCTCCGCACGCCGGGCCGGGCGCCTCGCGCTGCCGGGATGACTCACCGGCTCGCAGAGGAAGCCGTGACTCAGTCCTGGATTCCTGCCGCTCCCCACCCCCCGGCCGCTCCGGCCATCGCGGCCACGTGGAGCCCGTGGGACCTGTGGCCGGCCTGGTGGGTCACAGAGAGTTCTGGGGGTCCCTGTGGGGTGCCAGGAGCAGTGCTGGGGGCACATGCCCCTTCCCTGGGCCATGGGGACTGTGGGGTCCATGGGGACCCCAGTGCCTTCGGGCACTCGGGAGGAGGCAGCCGCGGGTGCTGGGGGTGGCAGTGACCTGCCCCGAGTCCCGCCCCAGCTGGGTGCAGGGTTCTGGCTCGGGCACCGTTCCCGGGGTGTCTCGGGCAGCTGCAGCTGTGCCACCCCCAGGCCGCGGTGCCAGGCCCTGCCCCGAGCTCCCACGCGGGGGGCTCCTCTGTGCAGGGGCTGGGGCTGTTCCACCTGCCCTGGGTTTGCTGTGGCTTGGGGTGTGGCAGCGGCTCCACCTGCCCCTGGCGCTCGGCCACCTCTGGCACCAGGCTCTGCAGCTGCCCTGGCTGCCGGCCCAGTGCCGGGTGGGGGTCCGGGGTGCCACAGGCAGCACCAGGGACCTGGGCAGGGGACAGCTGGCTGCAGAGGGGCCGGTCAGTGGTGCCCTGTGGTGCTGAGGTGCTGAGCCAGGGGCCAGCAGTGCTGTGCAGTGCTCAGGGTGCTGTGTCGGGGTCGTTGGTGCTATGTAGTGCCCGAGGTGCTGTGCTGGAGGTGCCACGCAGTGCACAAGGTGCAGTGCCACGGCACGGGCAGCCTCCGTGAGTCAGAGCAAGGTGCGGTAGCTGCCCCCTCCCCACTCACCAGTTCCCAGGCCCTGCTCACCAGATTCACTTTCGCAATGACTGGCGCAGCCACTCCAGCTCTGCTGAACTCGCCCTGGCCCACACTGCCCACGCTGCCTGTGGCCTCCTGCCCTGTGTCACCACCTGTGACCCCGCACGGTGCTGCTGCTGACCTCAGCAGAGCCCCCCGAGCCCTGGCCCTCACCAGCTCCTGCCCCAGGTGCTGCCGACACGGCAGCGTTCGCCCTCCTGGGCGGACCCCGCGTGTCCCCGAGGGGCTGCAGGGCCGGGGTCCGGCGGGTGGCACTGGGGTGTCACGGCCAGCAGTGAGTCAGCACAGGCAGGTGGGGACGGACACAGGGACGCCGTGATCGGGACGCTGTGATCAGTGAATGACTCATGTGTTAAACAAACAAACAGGCGAGTCTGTGTCGGCAGCTTCCTCCTCGCCCCAGCACCGGGGAGCCGTCGGTGCACCCCGGTCACCGAGCCCCCACTGCGGAGCTGCTGCCACACGCGGGGTCACAGGCACAGGAGGAGGTCCCGGGGGTCCTGGGGCAGGGGGTGATAGGCCCTGGTGATTCCTGGCATCCCCAAACACCTGCCTTTCGCCCTCGCTGCAGGAGCTGCAGTGGCCGGAGCCGGGCGGGCAGCTGGCTCCCACAGCCGGGGATTTCCCAGGTCCAGCCTCACCTGGACTGGAGCTGTGCGGCCTCTCCCTGGGCCTGCAGGTGTAAAACCCAACCGTAGGCAACCCCCCAGCCCGTGGCACAGCTGGCCTGCCCGGGCACCCTGCGGCTCAGCCGCGTGCCTGCCGGGCTGGGAGTGAGGGGGGGTGGCAGCCAACTGCCCGGCTCTGCATCATCCCGGTCCTGCAGCCCCTGACCTGCAGGTCCCACTGCTGAGCCGAGTTCAGTCTGTTCTCAGCCTCAAGGTGTTTCTCCCGGGCCCTGCTGCACCGGGGGGCTGTGAGCAATGCTGTGCCCCGGCACAGGGTCCATCGCCCCGACCCCCGGGTTGGGCTGTGCCGTCACCACCGGCGAGTCCAAGCGTGACCCGCGGCCTCGTGCGCACACGCACCCAGAACGTCAGGAATGTTTTGTGGGGAGCTGCAAAATGGTCGGTCGTTTACTGGATTTTTTTCCAGCCTTTCTGCTGTGGGTTTGGCCGGGGGCCCGGGGCGGGCTGGGGGGGGTGGGTGTGAGCAGGCGTGTGATGAGCCGGGTGTGACGGGGCTGGCGAGGGCTGCGAAAGTGCTGAGCTGGTGTGAACCCGCCATCCCCATCTCCTCCTCTCCAGCCCTTCCTGGAAGCGGCTGCAGGGAACGTTCCTGGCGGGTGTGGTTACGTGGGCAGCTGTGCCCATCCCCAGGCGCCTCGGCAGGGAGGGGGAGAGAGGCGATGAGGCCAAAGGCAGGGGCTGCACCTGGGGGGTCAGTGCAGGTGCCCTGTGTGCTCCTGCCTTGCTGAGAGGAACAGGGTGAGGGGCCCACACAGGCTGGGAATGTTGGTGCTCCTCGGGTCCCTGTGGCACTTCCCCTTCCCCATGGTGGGAGCGTGTCCTGCCTGGAGCCACACGCTGAGTCAGGGACAGGACAGGAATAGAGCCGAGTGCCTGAGTCACAGCCCGCGTGCAAAACCAGCAGCACTTCCCCAGGAAGGGGGAACCCCAGTGCCCTGACACCCCCTGGCATTGTGTCAGCCACTTCCCTGGGATCAGGGTCCCCCACTCCTGCACTGGCCATGGCTCCCTCTGGAGCTGGGACCTGCCACCACTGCTGGCTCTGTCCCTTGCTGCTGCCACCAGCCACAAGGACAGGAGGTCAGGCAGGGATGCAGGCAGGGAGGGGCTGCCCCACCACAGGACCTTCCCTCTGTGCCCAGGCAGGGCATGGACACCCCACCCCCCAGCCCCCAGTGCCAGCCAGGGCACCGTGCTGGTGCTCCCCTCACACATGTGCGTGCACATTGCACCCACCACACCCACTGCGAGTGTGACAGACCCTCCTGCACCTGAACCCCCCCAGCCGCCCGGCTGTTCCCCCGCCAGCTCTCACAGACCCTCCCTCCCGCCTCCCCCAGAGCGTTCCTGCAGTGCCTCCATTGATAAATCTGGAGCGTTGCCATGGCGACGCTGCCGTGGGGATGCCGAGGGGCCCACGGCGCCGAGCTGGGGGGGCTGGCTGGATCCACGCGTGTGATTGTACACGTGTGTGTGATTGTACACGTGTGTGTGATTGCACAGGTGTGTGGCTGCACACGTGTGTGCAGGTCCTGTGCCAGGGGCTCGGGGGACACAGCAGTGTTTGGTGGCTGCGCTGTGCCGGCAGTGGGACCCCCCTGGGGGGCTGCAGGGGGTCTGGGGCAGGGGTTGGCTCTGGCATGTGAGGGGAGCACAGAGGGGGCTGGAACTGGGCCCTGCGCTGGGGAAGCCCCAGGACCACCCAGGGGCCACTGACGGCCTCCAGCACAGCCAGGCAGCTGCAGACCCTGGGGGCGCTGGGACTGGGGGGGCTGGAGGGGCTCGGGCAGGCAGTGCCTGTCCCCAGGCAGCTCCCACTGCTCCCTGCACCCTCTGGCACCCAGGGCCGCTGCGCTCAGGGGTCCACGTGGGGAGCCCACGGCTGCTTTGGCCACACGTGTTCGACCCCGTGGCCGTGGGCAGAGCCCGAGGCTGCCGGTGCCGCAGCCCCGAGCACCCCGTGGGGGATCGGTGGTGCTGGGGGAGTGCTGGGATCTCAGCCAGGAGCCAGGGGGCACAGACAGGCCCTGGGGGTAGGGGGTGACGCCGCCGGCGGGGCTGTTGCACACGCATGGGCCGCGTGGGCACACGCGTGCGGCGGTGCCGCGTGGGCAGGATCGGTGCGTGTGGCGTGGCTGCCCTCTGCTGCCACGGCCACGGCAGCGCCCAGCACCGCGGCACCCGTGGGACGCCGCGGGGGGGCCACGGCAGGGACCCCCTTTGTGCAGAACAATGGCAGCCCCCCCTCCTGCCGGCCCCCGGCCCTCGCCCGCACCCTGCGGGGGGGATGAGGGGCTGCCAGGGGTGGGGGGAGCAGGGGAGGGGGCTCTGTTAAAGATGAAATGTTCCCCGCACCCCTCAGCTGGGATGGAGTCACCCAGCAGCCAGGAGCAAACGAAGCATTTTCTGGGCTTTCAGATTCTTGAGGAGGGGGCTCAGCCCAGGGTGGGCCGATGTCGGTTCCTGGTGGTCTCTGCTGGTGTCGGGGGCTGGTGTGGATCCTGCAGCTCCATCCCATCGGGGGCTGATGTGGATCCTGCAGCTCCATCCCATCCTCCATCCCGCGTTGGGAAGCAGGTCGTGCCCAGCTCCAGGCAGTGCTGGGGGAGCTCAGCTTTCTGGGGCAGCTCGGGGCTGCTGGGAACAGCAGCTGCTGCTTCCTGCGCTTTCGGGGCTCGGGAGGGAGGGTTTCCATCGGCGCGGGGCTACCAGCACTGCCATCCGGGGGACAGGGCATTGGGGAGCTCAGCCCCCTCCCTCCCCTTCAGCTCACCCCAAAGGGGGCCTGGTGGCACCTGTCTCCTCCCCAGCAGCAATACAGGGGGGGCTGTGGGGAAGTGGGGGTTCTGTGCAGGTTGGTCTGAGGAAGCTCTCTGGGTGGTGGGATGCTGGGATGGGCTGGGATGAGCACTGTGGCTCCTTGCAGAGGTGTGAGGTCAGTGGGATGCTGGGGGTCTTGGCTGCTCCAGGGAGGGCATCCCCCTGCCCCATGGAGGGCTAGGGGTGACCTCCCAAAAAGCTCTTTGCTCCAGGAGCTGCTCCCTCGGCTCGGGGCAGCTGATCTGGGTGGTACCAGCCAGTGCAGTGCCAGGATCCGGCCTTTCCCTGCGGAACGCCCGGCTCCCAGGGCAGGTGTGGTGCTGCTGCAGGCACAGACGCTGCCTCTACCTGCCTCCATTCAGATCAGCGCGGGGGGAGCACGGGGGAACCTTCCCGACTCGTTTCCCCACCTTAAGGGGAAAAAAAGAGGAGTCGCCTGACTTGGAGCTTCCCGAGAGGCAGCGCGGGGAGAGAGTGACCCAGGGAGCCAAGAATCTGCTCCGCTGTCGGGTCTCATTCCTGCTCTGCGGCGCAGGGCTGGGAGAGGTTGAGTTACGGGAGGCGCAGAAAGGGGACGGTGCAGGATGAGCTCATGCGAGGGCGCGGGAACCTTCTGGGCAGGAAAAAACGTTGATGCTGCAGTTCAGGGATTTCTGCAATCGCGGCTGTTCCCGCAGATCCCGGCTCGCTCCGTCCCCGTGCCCGTGGCAATCGACCCACCGGGGGGGGCTGCGGGGCTCGAGGGGATTCACGTGCCCTCGCAGGAACACGGCGAGGAGCTGCGGAGCGAGGAGGGGGAGAGGGGGGATGTGGGGTCCTGGGGGCCACTGGGGTTCTGGGGAGCTCCAGGACCCTCGTGCAGGGAGCTGCACCAAAGGCCACCCTGTGTGGGCTCGAGGGGGGTGTGGGACTATCGGCCCCACCGCAAATTGTGTCAGCAAACCCCAGCGTGAGGTTTTGCCACCTGGTCCCCGTGGCCTGAGGCGGTGCCACCACCAGTGTGAGGGGGTGTGTGGAGGGGGCCCAAGGGGTCTGGAAAAGCTCTGAACTCCCCCAGCAGCGGGGCTGGCTCTCCTCGGTGTGTAATTCACCCCATGCTGTGTTCCTGGTTCCTGGCAGCTTTCCCCCTGCTGACTGTGGATAAATCCTTCCCACAGCTCCAGCCCTCTGTCCCACAAGGTCTCTCGGTGTCGCGCGGTCAGAGGCTGTTTGTCCTGTCCTTGGGTAGCATCTCCTGCCCTTAAGAACTCGATGCTGCAAATACTCTTAGACGATGATTAATGAGCACTTATATAACTGAGCTGAGTCCTTAATGCAGCCGAGAGGGTGACAGGAGGGAAGGTGGGAGCCACAAACCGCACGTCGCTGCTGCTGCAGCTTTTCCCACACCGGAGCAGCCGCATCCCGCATGGGGGGGGTGCTGCAGGGAGAGCCCACCCACGGGTGGGGCAGCCCCTACCTGGGTTTTCCAGGCAGGGTTGGATGCCGTGGCACGGCCAGGCTCCCTGGCACGGCAGAGCTGGCAGGGGAAGGGTTTATGCTGGTAAAGCATCGCCGTGTGACAGTGTCTGGAATGCTGTGCTGATGCCGGTGAGCTGGGAGCGCTGGAAAAGGGTCCAAATCCCACAGCAACACCTGACTGTGGCCCACGCGGGGTGACAAGGCCACTGCCAGAGCCGCTGTGTGCTGGGAGCAGTTGTTTCTAAATTTGGCTGTGTTTGGGCAGGTAGGGATGGTCTGACACACAGGATTTGGTTTTCCATAATCTGGCTGGGAAGCACCAGCCCTGATAAATCTGCTGCTCAGTGCCAAGGCACTTACACGGTTGCCATGGTTACCACATGCTTATTTTCACCATCTTCCTCACCTCAGCCGGGGTGCACTGGCATTCCCAGCCCCGAATCCCCCCTCACCTCGGCTCATTTCCTGATGCTCTGGTTTGGGTATCCCAGCGCTGCCGTGCATCCCAGCTTTTTGCTGTGCATCCGATCCCCCTGCTCCCTGCGGATCCAATCCCCCCATCACTGCAGATCCAATCCCTCTGCTCCCTGTGAATCCAATCCCCCCCCTCCCTGTGGACCCGATCCCTCCTCTCTCTCTGTGGATCTAATCCCCCCACTCACTATGGATCTGATCCCTGTGGATCCAGTCCCCCCTTCCCTGTGCCTTTGTCCTCCAGCTCGGTAAATCCCGGTCACAGTAGCTGGCCGAGGGAAGCGCAGCAGCCCCGGCTCCTCGCCATGGCAACGGCAGGATTGCGTCAGGGCTTTTCTTTCCAACTGCAAAGCTGGATGAGCAACTCCCTCAGGGACACGAGTAAGGGAGAAGGGAATATTCTTTTTCCCGGGGGCTTTGGGACTGCCAGTTCCCAGCTTGAGCCCTGGCTCAGTGTTTTGCTCCTCGCTCCTGGGTCCAGGGCTGCCATGGGACACTGCGTGGTCACCTGGGGACAGAGAGGGTTCCTGTGCCGGGGACAGTGAGAATTCCATGCCGGGGACACTGAGGTTCCGTGTGCCAGGGACAGTGAGTGCTCCTGTGCCAGAAAGGCTCCGTGTGCCTTCCCCACGCCGTGACATCTCTGCTCGTGGCACAGGCTGAGCGTGCAGGGAGCCGGGGAAGGAGCTGGAGGTTTGGTGATGGACAGCTGCTTCAGTCCAGCCTCACATTCCCTCTCTCCCTGCAGTCCCAGCAAAAACAAAGGGAGAGGAGGTGGCTCTCCTGCCGCTCAGGATGTGCTGGGCCTTGCTGTGCCCCCGTGCTGTGCCCCCTCTGCTGTGCCCCCGTCTGGGGAGCTCCCCAAGGCCCAGGGGGAGGAGGAACACGGTGCCAGAGCCTGGAGCAGGAGCGGGCTCAGGGCTGGTTGTGTTCCCTCCCAGCCCTGGGGAAGGCACAGCCCCAGACCAGAGACGCCCAGCGCTGTCCCAGGCGCTCGGGCACCCTCTGCCCCATCCCTCCCCCTGGCGCTCCCCTCCTCTCCCTGGAGGAGCTGCTCTGGGATTTGGGAACCTCATCAGAGTGGTGCCCGGGGCGGGGGCTGCCCTTGGCTCCCGAGCAGGTGCCAGGGCTGCCGAGCAGGTTTGGGCTCCTGCAGAGCTCTGGGCAATTCTGTGTGCCCTGGAAAGGGGCCAGGAGAGCAGGGACTGGGAAAGGTCCCTACAAACACCACAGCAAGTGCTGCTCAGTGGGACCCTCACAGGAAACACCCACGGGTGAGGCTCTGGAGCTTACACAGGGATTGGGGCAGGATTGGTGCAGAGTGACCTCTGTGTTCCGCCTCTGGGCTGTCGTGCGTTCAGGACCCCCTGGCAGGGCCCTGCTGCTGCAGGAGGTTTGATCTGAGGACCTGAATCCTGTGTTGTTTCATTGCTTAATTAACTGCCCTAATGACTTGTGCAACCTGCCAGGTGAGCTGCTTCCTGTCCCGATCCCAGCACCGCTTCCAGCTGGAGCTGGAGCCTGTGGGATGTGCAGAGATGTCCCTGAGCCCCTTGGGCAGGTGACACGGGGCTGCTGCAGCCCCTGTGTGCAGCCTGCTCATGCAATCCCCTGCGCTGGGAGGGACCCACGAGGATCATCGAGGCCACGGCTGACGTGACACACACTGTGCCTGATGCCCTGGGTCAGCACCGAGCAGATCTGGAGCACAGAGAGCTCCTGGGAGCTGTGGAATTGGGGCGGGAGCGCAGGCAGCGCGTGGTTTCCTCAGCCCAGCTCTCGTGGGTTCACTGGGTGACTCTGTCGGTGCCAAAGCAAAGGCATCGACACAGCCAGGTGAGACCTAAATCTGCCCTTTGGGACGAATCCAGGCAGGGCTGCACTCGCCATTGCCTGGCACAGAAGCTGCTCTGCTCCCACGAGCCTCTCATCCTGCTGGGACTCGAATTCCTCTGGAGCAGAGAAGGCTCCCAGTGTTGTTCTCATAACATCCGACCTGCCTGGCTTCGTGTGAGGAGTCAACCCCCCGTGAATCCCGGTGTTCGTCCCTCGAGTTTGCAGCAGGGATGGTGTCAGGCTGACAGCTCCTCCTGCCACGTCCCAGCGTGGCTGAAAAACCGCTCTGTGCGTCAAGGTCACTTTATCTGCCCTCATCACGGGCCAGAAACGCTCACGTTAATGGGTCTCTAATTTAATCAAAGTGCAGGGCTGGGATCTTTTTTCCCTCTTGAAGGGCGAAAATCAATTTGCAATGACAGCGGATGCGCCTCCTTGCTCCTCCAGGCTCCTGGCAGACCACTCAGCCCCACACAAAATTAGGTGGAATTAAAAAAACCCACCAGACTTACTCAGTAATTCAGACCCAGAATTTAAAATTGAAATGCCTGTCTCAACCCAGCAATCAATTTTTTTCATTTGCATAAAATACTGTACTACTTTCTCCTTCTATTCACAGTTTCATCCCGTTTTTTAACTCTTGCTCTTTGCATGTTTACAGAATCGTATATTCTGAGTTGGAAGGGACTCATAAGGAATCCACCTTCTATTACAGATGGTTTATTCTTTACTGCAGAAAATATCAATTAAGTATGTGTATAAAAATGTAAATTATCATTATTCAGTGTTGTTAATTTGTTCTCAGGACTGGAAGCTGAGTAAATTTTTTCACAGTAAGAAAAAACTATAATAATAATAATATTGTTTTGGTCTGACGTCAATATTGGGCCTTTTTAGGTGCTTTTGAGCACTTTGGTGGCAGCGTCCCATCCCCGCAGGCCTGTGTGCTCAGAGAAACCGCTGATGGGGTTTCATAATTACTGTATGTGCTGTTTACAAACAGCCTTTTTCCTGCAAATCCAGAAGCTGTAAAAACGCATCGGGGAGGAAAAGGCCAATTTCCGTGCTCTGGGAGGCAGGGAATGGGCGCTCCCTGCTTGGACAGAGCAATCACAGGCAGATTTCTTTGCGTCTCCCTGCGGTTTGTTTTTCTCTGTCTCAGCGCTCGGTTTGGGAATCAATCACCAAGGAGTCCTGATTTCCATCCTCCAGTGGTTTTATTTATTCCTGCCTCTGACCGGGACTGCTGGCAGGGAAGGACGGAAGAACGGAGGGAGGGCGGCCGCGCTCCTGCTGTGAACTGCAGTGGGAATTACCAGGAATTTCTGGAGGCAGTGCTGACGTGGCCAGACCTGTCCCTGGACGGGGGACACACACGGTGACCGCGATGTGTCCGGTCCTGTCCCCGGGCAGGGACACCCACGGTGACACCACAGCCCCATCCTCGCCGCGTTCCCCTTTCCCTCCCTGTTCCGTCCTGCGCGTCTCCTCCTCTCCCACGTATTTATTCCCTCCCTCGTGTTCCTTCCTCTCCTACATTTTAAAACGCTTTTCTGCATACACGAGATTGTAATTATCGAGTGAAACACTGAACATTTTTATTTTAAGGGCTTTTTCAAAACTCTGTAGCCCCTCACTGAGACACGTGTTTATCTTTGCCAGAGTTTTCCTCTTTCAATATGGAAGTTTTTACTGCTGGACGCGTTCTCACCTTAGGGAAACCTCAGGGTGAGTTTTTAAACATTCCAGTGGGAAACAGGCCGAGCAAAGATCTTTTATTATTATGCTTTGAACAAAACTTTTGTTGCTTCGGCTGCTTCTCACACTCATCGTGCTGAGCTTTCCCAACCGTGTGTATGGGACAGCACCGAGAAGGCTGGAGAGATCGTTCCCTCCGGGCCGCGGGGGAGGGAGGAGGGGTGTGACAGGACGGGGCCCCGGGCCGGAGGTAACAGGAGGGGACAGGGCGGGAGGAGCCGCCGGGCCCGGCCGTGGGCAGCGCTCGCCACCCAAGATGGCGGCGGCCCCTGAGGCGGCCCCTTTGTCTGCGGCCGCCGCCGCATTGCGAGAAGGGCGCGAAACTGGGGCAGCGCGGGCACGCCCCCCCTCGCCGTGCGGGCGGGGCGCGCGGCCCCCTCGGCCAATCAGCGGCCTCCACTTCCTTCCCTCTCACAGGGGCTCTCCCGCCCGCCCCTGCGCGCGCAGCCAATCGGCGGCGCCCGCCGAGCCCCCGCCCCCACGTTGGCGGAGGGGGCGGGGCCACGCGGCCGTTTTGTTTGGGCGTCCCTCCCCTCGCCCCCCGCCGCGGCTCATGAATATTAATAAAGTCCCGCCCAATCGGGTGGTGCGGCGGCGGCAGCGCTTTGGTGGTGTAATCGCCCCGCCTTGCAGCGGGATTAATCTGCATATTTATAAGGTGGGCGGGGCGGGGCGCGGGCGTTTATAAGGTGCCGCCCCGCCAGGCTCGCCGTACATTGCGTTGAGGCTTTGAAGTGCTGTGTGGACCTCGCACCGCCCGGGCACCGGTGAGCGCCGCCGTGAGGGGCGGCCGCGGCCGCGCTGGGCCGGGGGGAGCTGCGCCGAGCGGAGCCGCGTCCCGGGGGCGGAGGGCCGGGTCACAGGATATGCCGGCCCGCCCCGGCGCTCAGTGTGGGCCGCGGGCGCGGGGAGCGCGGCGGAGCGGGTCCGGTTGGGCCGTCTGTGTGTGTGGTGGGGGGATAAGAGGACGGGGCCGCGGAGGGGGGAAACGCGCGCGCGGAAACAAAATGGCGACGGGGCCTCGGCCATGCAAAATGGCGGCGGGCGGGAGGAGGTGGCGCTGTGTCCGCCGGCCGGCAGGCGGCGCCGTGGTGCGCGCATGCGCGCTGGGCCCGGGCGGGCGGGGGCAGCGGGGCCTGGAGGAGATCCCCCCCTCACCCTCCGAGTGAATCGCGGCCTCAGGGCCGTGTGAGGGGACTCGTTCGGCTGCAAGGTCGCTTCGTTGTTGTCAGAGGTGGCGTCAGAACGGTTTAGTCTTTCGGATCTTGTTGGGAATATGTTTTTTCGAGTCGCTGACTTGGTTCTGCTGGTTTGGCAGGTCAGGATGGCATCAGACGAGGGAAAGCTCTTTGTCGGCGGGCTCAGTTTTGACACCAACGAGCAGTCGTTGGAGCAAGTCTTCTCTAAATATGGACAGATTTCAGAAGGTGAGACTGCAGAGTCAAGGTGGGGTGGTTTCCATTGGCTTTTTACATTCCCCAGGTGCTGATGGTTTTTTTTTTCACCTCTCCTTTCAACAGTCGTGGTGGTTAAAGACAGAGAGACTCAGAGATCCAGAGGTTTTGGGTTTGTTACTTTTGAAAACATCGATGATGCAAAAGACGCGATGATGGCCATGAACGGGAAGGTGAGGAGGCCCTGGGGCTGATTCTTTATTTCCAAAAACATAAGAAGAGAATCTGGGGAGATGTGCTGTTGTTCAGTCTGTGTGGAAAAACAAATAAATGCCAGTGTTTTAAATGCATGAAATTATACAAATATAAGTAATGTGGCTGCATGAAGTTATGAATGTGTGTTTAGCAATTTGTGTCTGATACAAAAACTGCATGATTTTACCTGTAAAACTGTGAAATAATAGAATTTTACAGGAATTCCTATATAATAGGAATTATATCAAGTTTAAATACCAGTTTATTTGTGTGTTTGGCTTAGTTGGGACAGGAAGTAGAGCGTTTATTGTGTCAGAATCAGTGAACTCTGGTAGTGCTCAGCTGATGTGAAGCTGCGTCACTCCCTGCGTGTGTGCTTCGCTGTCTAGATATTTGAATTGTGCATGGGCTAACTGTGGTTCTGTTTTAGTCCGTAGATGGGCGCCAGATCCGAGTGGACCAGGCTGGGAAATCCTCCGAGAACAGATCCCGTGGCTACAGAGGGGGGTCCTCGGGGGGCCGGGGTTTCTTCCGCGGGGGCCGAGGCCGGGGCCGCGGCTTCTCCAGAGGTGAGAGCGTGTGGGGGTGACCCTCAGGGCCTGGAGGGGGGGGTGTCACTTGTCAGGCTGCCTAATAAATCCTCGTTTCTGTGTTTCTCCAAGGAGGTGGAGACAGAGGCTATGGCGGCAGCAGATTCGATTCCAGAAGCGGAGGCTATAACGGCTCCAGAGACTACTATAATAGCAGGTAAGGCGGTCGGGGGGAGCTCTGCCAGCCCTGTGGGTGTCCCAGGAAGGGCTGAGCGGGTGTGAAGCAGTTGCTGTTTGTCCCACAGGAGTCAAGGTGGCTATGGGGACAGGAACTCAGGAGGCTCCTACAGAGACAGCTACGACAGTTACGGTAAGTGCCGCTCCGAGCGGGAGCGCTGAGTCCGTGTGCTGTAGGAGCTCTGAACCTGCTGAGCCTGAGCCTGGAGTGGGGCAGGCTCAGGCTGTGGACGTGGTGGTGCCGGGAGATTCTAATTTAATGCATGTGCAGGAGTTGCTCGGATCTAAGGCAAAGCAAGTGTTATAAAAGGTTGTTCCTGGAGCCCAAACTCGGCTGCCCTTACGCTCTGACCCGCGGGTGGGGGATCTCACAGTAGCCAAGTAGCAGTAGCCTCGGAATAATGCAAGGGAGTAAAATGCTGGAACTTGTCTTTGCTTCAGTGCCTTTACAATTGTGCCTGCTTCTTGTCCTCAGCTACACACAACGAGTAAAAATCCTTCCTGACTCAAGATCGTCCTTCCAATGGCTGTATTTATAAAGATTTTTGGAGCTTCGCTGAAATGGTTATTGTGTAGTACATCTACTTGTATTTTCACTTTTGTAGTATTATCAGTTCTGATCTTGTCAAACACAGCCTGGCAGCTTCTGAGACGAGATGGTCTGATTAGACTGTCTTGGAGAAAGCTCTGCTTTCAAGTGGTTTTAATCTTTTTTGAAAGCACTTCAGATTTTATTTTATCCTCCATGATGAGCCAAGGTGTTCCTTTTTTCTTTTTTTTTTAAAGTTGGGGCCCCAATTCAGTTTCTTATGAGCTAGAAAGGACCTTGAACCGATGTTCACTGGAAGCTGAACAAGCTGTGGACTATTTTTTTTTTTTTTTCCAAGTGCATTACCTTCGTCTTTTGTAACATTCCTTTAGTGTAGCAAGGTAGGAATGCGGCCTGGGTTCCATTGGAAGGCAAACCACCTTGATATATCTAAAGAGAAACGTGCTTGTATGTTCAACCCGCATAACGGTATTTTTACTGTTGTAACGATGTAAATGACCCAGAACTAGACTTGCAAACTTACCATAAAGAGGTTCTTGAAAATGTTTATTTATATTGTCCTTTTTTACTGGAAGAAATAATGCATATTCCATTGCTGTTGTATTTGAAGTGGTAAAGGATTCCTGTATACAGTTTTCTTTGGCTTTACGAAGCCTATTAAAAGACCGTCTGAAATGAACTCTGCTCCTGACATTTACATTTCATTGCACAACACAACCCTTGGAGACGAAGAACAGTCTGGGAGCGAGAGAAGATTAGGGATAGTGGCAGAGCCAGCCAGACGATTGACCAGGTGCTGGAATTCAGTCCTAAAATCGGTCTTGACATGTGAATTGGCCAACAAATTTCACATAAAACAGTCAAACTTGTCTAGAGGCTGGAAGTACAAACCCGAGGGTGCGTTAGGAGCGAAGCGCAGTCGGAATGTTAGGAAGGCTAATGGATGTTTGCTCCAAACCTGCTGTAGCCTACACTGGGAAGCTGTAGAGAAGAGCCAGTGCTGTAGTCCCTGGGCTGTTCCCTGCGTGCCGAGCGCGTGTGCGATGTAGGGGAATGCCGGGCTTAGGTAGCTGTGTCATTGCTTACAAGTTCTAAGAATTCTTTGCTAGCAAATGGAAACTGCAGTGTCCTTGGAGAAAAGAAGTGTTGTGCCTCCAACAGAAACCTCTGAGACGAGAGCTGCTCTCTTGGCTAGTTCATATGTGGAAATAGTCCTGTAATTCGAGGTAACTCCTTTTGCTCATGTCCGCATCCTTCCTCTTGTTGAGAGCTCATTTGAAAGTCTAATGTACCTGTGAAATATTCCTTTTGACAATTTTGGTCAGCTGCCGGAAAAACGTTTAACCCATGCCGTATGCAACCTTTGGCTTGTGGCACACCTTGGGTTCCACAGATCAGAGTTGGGCATGCAGCCGTGTCTTGCTGTAGGTACGGAAGCAAGATGGGAACGAACTCCCTGACTCGATATGTGTTCATCTATTGAGACTCTTCCTAGACTTCATTAAGTTGCTCACTTTAATTGTAGCTTTCTTTGCCATCCTACTTGTTGCCATTAACTTTTTCCCATGGCCCACACTTCCTAAGCAGCCATGTCCAAGTGTTAACTCTCTGCTTAGGGATCCAATCCATGGGCTGGCTGAGCACGGGCAGCAGCCGGCCCGGAACAGTTTTCCCAGACTGTGCTTTGTGGTGTGATGGGTTCAGCGATGGCTTGTGAGACCCTCGTACGCTGTGAGCTGTGTGGGGGAGGTGGGGGATGTGCAGCCTCTGCCCGGCGTTCCTGTTAATGCCTCTGTGCTTTGGCAGGCTGAAGGGACCAGGGGCACGGCCCGGAGCCTGAGCGGATCCTGAGGGAGCAGAGCTGCGTTCCAGGGGTGCCAGACTGAGTTTGCCGACCAGGTAACGTCCCTCCTGTCCACCTCTCACCTCCTCCAGCTTTTCCTGACCCCAAACCTTTGGTGTATCTCTGTTTCACAGCCTTGTGCTCTGAGTGGTCCCATTAACCCTCTTTTGTGGGTCTCTATATCTTTATCCACCTTCTAATTCTCTTCTATTTCATTTCAGCACTGAAAGGCATCAGAGAAGACCGAGAAGGACAGACCCTGAGTGCAGTGGGGAGATGAAGAGCCCAGAGCAGTGGTGGTGCTGATTTTTACATGGGTCAATTGAACAAGTCAATTAAGCCAGAATAAAATACTGCAATGTGGAAAGCCCCCAAATCTCTGTGGTACTTTTGTGGTAAACATGAGAATGTTTTTGGCAGGAAGTTTATCTGGTGCACAGCTCAGTTCAGAGCACAGAACACACTGATGCTGCGGTGGTTGGGGCTCCAAGCAGATTGATGCCTGATCTTCATGGAAAGCGAGGTCTTGTTTTTGGTTAAATTGGAAAAATGGGGCAGCTCAATAATTAGTAGGATTTATCTTGGGAGAGACTGACAGACACTGTTTTGGGCAGGGTATGGCACTGAGTTTCTGATGGCCTCAGCTGCTCCTGCCCAATTTTTTCTTGTGTTAACAGTTGCTTTGTCTTGCCTTTTTCTCCCTGTTTTTTAACGGGTAAACTCAGAATTTGGTGAGTTGGCAAGTGAGGTGCTCACTCGTGAGCCCTGAGGATGCCTTGCGTATCATTTGCCAGTAATAAGAGCCCCAGAAGGATATTAAATATAACAAAAGCTCAAGAGTGTGTGGAGCCTTGACTGATAAAAATGCAGTCAGGTGAGGTTTAAACGAATTCAAGTTGAAAATACTTAGAAATAGTGCTTTGTAAGACCTTCCTAAATAGGATGCTTTAATGCAGGTAGGAATAATGAATAGATACAAAAATAAAGCCTGAGTGAGGTGCTGTTATTTTTGGCAATGCTAATTACAGTGCTGCATTAATGATGTGTTGCATGGATGGATGAGGGAATTGCTGGATCCAGGGGCTGGATGTAGAACCAAGTGGCATCCTCGGGAATGTGTTTGGGTGTCACGGGGCTGATGTGACATCTGGCATGAGCTTGGGTGACCTATTTTTAACCAAAATGCCTTTTCTAAAAGTCCTGTGTGTCTGGGCAGCTTGAGCCCTTCCCTGAGGGAAATCTAGGAGTAGAGTGGTGCTGCAGGGCAGTGAGAGAGCCCTGGTCAGTGTGGGGTGTCTGGAGAGGAACAAGAAGGTGGTTAGAAACGCTCAAAAGGCTCCTGTTTCCAGCACTGTTCCCGCGGTGGGAATGGCCCTCATGGTGGGGGAATGGTGACACGGGGAAATGTGATTCTGAGGGAGAAGGTCTTGCTATGATAGAGAAGTAGTGACACTGAGGGAGAAATGACGAGTAGGGGGGAATGATGTCCCTGGAGGGGGAAATGGCTGCCTTGAGGGTCTTGCTGTGAGGGGGAAATGGCGGCCCCGAGGGAGAAATGGTGCCCTCAGGGGCAAATGGAGGCCATGAGGGAGGAAGGATGACTCTGAGAGGAAAATGGCAGGTCTGAGGGAGAGGGTCTTGCTGAGGGGGAAATGGCTGCCCCGAGGGAACCATGACGGCCCTGAGGGACGACCCTGAGGGGAAAATGGCGGCTCTGAGGGACGGGGTCCTGCAGCGCTGGGGAAATGGCGGCCCTGCGGGGGTGGCGGCGGCCGTGAGGGGACAGCGACGATCCCGAGGGCAAAATGTCGGCCCTGCCGGGGCTCCGAGAGCGCGGGCAGCCCGGAACGGCGGAGCCCCGGAACCCGCGAGCGGCTCCGCGGGGCCCGGGCGGTGCCTGCGCCGAGCGCACCGTCCCGGCGCCTTCCTCTGGCCGCCGCTCCCGCCCCGCTCCCGGCCCGGCCCGGCCCGGCTATGCGGCCGCTCCTCATCCTCCTCCTCCTCCTCCTGCCCCTCGGCCGCGCCGCCGCCCCCGGGCCGACCAACAGCACGGAGGCGCCTCGGACGGCCTCGGGGAACGGAACGCGGCCGTCGCCGGAGACGCGGCGCCCGCCCGGGCCGGGGCTGCTGGCGGGGTCGGGGCTGCCGGTGCTGAGGCGGGCGGTGTATGTGCTGAGCGCGCTGTCGGCGCTGGCCGCGCTCTACTTCGTGCTGCGGGCGGTCCGGTGAGTGCGGGAGGGGCGGGGACCCCCGGCGGGGCTGTGTCCGTGTCCCTGCGGGTCCCGGTGTCCCCTGTCCCGGGGTTCTGCCCTGCTCGCCCCAGTCCTGGTTTCCCCGGGCCTGGGATGTGTTCCTGCTTGTCCTGGCCCCAGTTGTCCCGTGCCTGCCCCTCTTGGCCGTGCCCCTGCCAGTCCCAGTCCTGATCTGGGTCCTCCTGGAGCCGATCACAGTGTCCCCTGTCCCCTTGCCTGCCTCGGACCTCTCCTAATCCCAGGATTTGTGCCCATTTTCCCTGGATCCCCCTTCCCTCCCTCCTTCCCTCTGCTAGCCAAGGCTCTGCTCCCCTGTGCATCCCTTTGGCAGTGCTGCTGTAAATCCGCACCGCTGTTAATTACCCGGGGTAATTAGCGATGACAAACCACCTCCATGCGGTCCCGTTTGTTCTGCCCTTTGGCTCGGATCGGCCCCGTGTCCCTGCGGTGGGACAGCGGCTCCCCATGCCCTCCCTGTCCCTCAGCCGAGGGCCCCAGGAACGAACCCCAGACCCGTTTCAGGTTGAAGAAGCCCCAGAAGAAGTACGGGCTGCTCTCCAGCCACGACGAGAACATGGAGCTGGGCTCCCTCGACAGCGACGAGGACACCGTGTTCGAGACGCGGAACCTGCGGCGGTGAGGGAGGCTTTGGTGTGTTTTGTGTGCTTTGTGTGTTTCTCTCCTCCTCGCAAGGGGCTGAGGCTCCTTTCCTAAAGTCGTGGGAGCTTTGGCACGGCTCCTGCAAACAGATCTGCATAAATTAAACGCCTGTGTGTGGTCTCTGTGTTGGCACACGGATTTATCTCGCTTTTCCTTGTTTTCTCACCCAGAAAGGTCTCACTGACAGGGGCGTCCCTGACTGATTTGGACACTGCTGTGGGGTTGCAAGGGCTGTTGGAGGGAGAGGCAGCCCTTGTGCCCAGTCTAAGCCTCCCTGTGTTAGACAGAAAAACAAAAATTCCTGTTTTTTTCCAGCCTAGGAGCTGTTTCCAAGTTATATCCCAGTTCAGACTCCCAGTCCCATCAGGACATCCATTCCTGCTTGTGTAGAACTGTGCTTCCCACAAGTTCAGTTTCTGGGGAGGGTCTTTTAAGCTGAGGAGGAATGTCAGCTCAAGGAGTATCAGCTCAAGGAATGTCACTTCAGCAGCTGCCCAGCCCTCAGCTCCCCCCTGACACACTGTCCATGCTCCCTCTGATTTTTGGCTGTCTCCTTTTTTCCCTGTTTTTGCAGATGACTCGGGACCAGCGGCACCGCCTGCCCAGACTGACAGAGGGTCCAAGCCCAGTGGAATCTCCAGTGCTCAAGTTTCATATCTGCTTACAGTGACTCTTTATTAACAGTTCAAACCTTCCATAGCTAGGGCAGGGGAAAGGGGACCAAACCTGTTTTCTTCACATGCATTTTTGGGGACATTTCTGGGGAAAGGCAGAGCTGAGGTGCGCTGGGAGCTGCTCACTGCACGGGGAGATGCTGAGGTGATGCTCCTGGAGGATGCTCAGCGGGTGAAATCCAAGCTCTGGGCTGTGTCCAGGGTGTTGGTGTTTCAGGGTACTCATATCTCCCTGTCTCAGCCCTGGGGGTCAGCTGGAAGCATCAGATGAGGGGATTCCTTTTCCAGGCTGATCCTCTTTCCTTCATGCGATATCAGGTTACTTCTTTGGGAAGTGAATCTGTAATGAGCTCCAGCCCAGGAGGAGCTGGGAGAGCTCTGGGTGGGGGTGTGTTAGTTCAGGCAGAACAGCTTTGGGAATGAGTTAAACGGGTTCAATTTTGCAGGATTAGCAGTTACACGGATAATCCGGGTCATTCTTGGGTTTACAGACACGTTTACAAACGAGAGGGGCCACAAACCCAGAGGGATGTTTCTCCAGAAGAGCCACATCCATGTGGTCTGTGGGGCTGGGAGTGCCTGGACTGCTCTGCCCAGCCCCAGTCGTGTGCTCACCAGGGGCACGTGTGTGACACCAGGGACACGTGTGTGACATCTGCCAGGGTCTGGACATTGAGACACCTGGGGTGAGGTGGTGCACCTGAACTGCAGGTGTGAGGAGTGTCCTGGAGCAGCTGATGACTGCAAAAAGGGGACCCTGACCCCTGTGACTGTGATTCAGGACAGCCCTGAACTGTGAGTTGTCTCTTCTCAAGGGTACTGGAGTTTCACTCCGCTGCTGGTACTCACATGGGAGTGCAGCCCATTGTGTGGATAATTTGGGATCTGATTGTGTAGAACCAAAGGTGAATATGTTGGGTGGATCTGCTGCTAAAACAGTGAAAACTGTTTGCCAGGTGCTCCTGCCTTGGAAACTGTCAGTGCATCCTTAAATCCCATTTCCACCCAGGCTGGCAGCGCCTTTGTTTGGAGCAGCCAGGGGAGTTGCCCTGCGGGCGGGGAGGTCCCTGAGTCACCTTTGAGGTGAACATTGCACAAAAGATTTTAAAATACACAGATACATGTTTTTAATCGTGCTGCCGTGTGCTCCCAGAGCTTGGATGGGCCCTGCTTTCCTGTCACACCTGATCCAGGTGCTCCCTGCTCATGGAGCTGCTGCAGATGGAAGCAGGCAGAGATTCCATGTGGGAATGGGATGGCTCAGTCCGGCCGCCGCCTCCCTGTGATCCATGGTCAGGGATCCCTTGATCCTGCAGGGCTGCACGTGCTGGTAACTTCCCTGGCTCTTCAGTTCCTCTGGAAAGTTGTTCCTTGTGCTGTTGAACCCAAATGAACCCGACTGTCCCAGTCCACTGCAACCCACGCATTCCTTGGCCTTCCTTTACCTGAAGTGATTAAACCTGAGCATTCCTTGGACTCCTCTCTTGCTGGACAGGTGGGGTCTGCAGTTCTCAAGTTTCCTCACCTCGCAGGAGCAGAGGATTTGTTTAATGTTAAACGTTTGGGTCAGAGGGAACCCCAGGCAGGGCCTCCAAACAGTCACTGTTGTTTAAGCCAAAGCCAAATTTCTCAAGTTTACACAATCCCTCTCTGCTCTGCTTTGCTCCCTGATTTGCCCTTGTTGCTGCTGGTGGTTCTGTGGGGCTGGAGGGCAGCAAGAAGGGCTGGGGCACAGGGCATCCCTGTAGATGGCACTCACAGACCAGACATGTGGCTGCCAGGGCACTGCCAGCACCTGGGGAAGCGGGAAACAACTCCTGGAAGGCAAATCTTCCCCCGAGCAGTTGCCTGGGATGAGCTGGAAGTGCCCTCTGCAGACGTGCCCTTTGGGGACTGTGTCTCTTGGCCTCGGGGTGGGGGAGCAGCAGGTTTTGGGCTGGTTCCTGGGGAGGGTCTCTCCCAGTGGCACAGGAGGCTCCTGCCCTGGGTCTCACCTGGCCCTGTCAGTACTTGTTTGGGAAGGATTTTGATGACTCTGGGACTGACAAGGTTTTGAGATGCCCTGATGGGAAGGAGTGGAGCCACCAGCTCCAGCACAGACATGAACACCCAGCCCTGCCCAGCAGCACCCCCAGGGCACCCCGGCTGGGCCAAATTAGCTGCAGTGCTAATGAACTAACAGGGCAGGACAGTGTTGGGTTAGACTGGGTATTAGGGGAAACTCCTTCCCCAAAAGGAAGGGATCCAGACTGGAGCAGGCTGCCCAGGGCAGTGCTGGAATTGTTCAAAAAACATGGGGATGTGGCTCCTGGGGACATGGTTTAGTGGTGGCCTTGGTAGTGGTGGGGGAATGGTTGGATTTCATGATCCTGGAGGGCTTTTCCAATGGAAATAATTCCACGGTTCTGTGCTTCCAAGCTCTGTCTGTGTGGGAGCTGCGACAGTGCTCGTTCCTTTCCAGGCTCAGGGGGCTGATACCCCAATTAGCACTAATTGCTGTGGCCTGTGGTGCCGGACCAGCTGCAGCTGTGCTGTCCCCCCCCTCTTCCCGTCCCTGATCCTGCTCTGTGCCATCCCCCCTTCCCGAGCCCCCACCGGGGAGCGGCTCCGGCTGGCGCTGCCTGGGATTCCAGTCACAAACACAAGCTGGCGGCATGGATCTGCTCTGAATTTATTTGAAACTCGAGGTAAAGTGCTCTCGATGCTTTGGATGCAAATTTCCCTCCCTGGAACGGGAGCTGCGGGCCGGTGGAGTGCTGGGGAGCTCTCTTGATTGCAGCAGTCTGTTTGCTGCTCCTGCCGTGGGGGTGAAATCCCCGGGGGGCTGGCACGGGCAGCTCCTCTCCTGCTCCCTGGCCCCTGCTTTTCATCAGGGCTCGTGTATTGAGTTGTTTTCTGGGTGGGTTTGGTTTTTTTGTGTTATTGTGTGTGACAACAGCCTGTGTGTGATTTTTCTGGTCACTCCACGGGAGAAGAGACGGTCCAAGCCCTTGCAGTGACCCAAGGAGGGAAAAGAAAGAAACGTAGAACATTTATAGATAATGTCTGCAAAAAGACAGGATGGGTAAAGCGTCCATTCATGGATTTCAGGGTTCTTTGCCACGGAGGTGGATCCCTCCAGTACCAAACCTTGGTTTTCATGGGTGGCATTAACCTAGGCCAGGCTGGACAGGGCTTGTAGCACCCCAGGCTAGTGGAGGATGTCCCTGCCCATGGCAGGGGGTTGGACTGGATGGGCTAAGGTCCTTCCAACCCAGACTATCCCAGGGTTATTTCCATGGGCAGCTCTCTGGGGTGGGGATTGTCACCTTGAACAAGTCGGGCTCTCAGTCCTGGTGTGGCCAGGCCCACAGTGGGTGAGGAGATGAGGGTGGTTGAGGGAAGATGTCCCAAGTTCTGTCCCATTTATTGCTCATACCTTCCCTGGATGGCTTTGGGGACTTTGGGGTGACTGTGGGTGGCTCTTGGAAGCAGAACTTCTCTGTGCATGTTTTCAGCTGCACTCACAGTTCTGCCCCCGTGTCCCTCTGGCCGGGGCTCGTCGTGGGCAGGGACTGGGTGGTCTTCCTCACCTTCGTTCCTTGGGCACTGGCACTCCAAAATGCGCCTCTGGGTTGGTGTGGAATTGGGTGGCATGCTGGAAAAGGAGCTGGGAATGCTTGAAAACCTGCTGCAGAGTCTCTGATGTCTGTTCTGTTCCACTCAACAAAGCACCTCCACACAACGAGCAGATTCTTCTGTATTAGAAATTACCTTTACTTAGTTGGCTTTTTGTCTAAATCCTTCTTCTGATCTTTATTTTTTTTCCCTTCCATCATGGAAAGGTGAATGGAAGTGGCACTTCAGCCACCAAAGCCTTTCCTTTAGAATCGCTGGTTGTTTTTTTGTTTTAAAAATTTTCCAAGGGGCTTTGCAGGGGAGGAGGAAGGAGCGTTCTCTTTTCAAGTGACTCCGGGGAATAAAAGTATAAAGGACAGGAATGATCAGAACTGTGCTGGCAACGGAACAATATTTTATTTTTGAGTACCAGAGCTAATTGGAGAAGGAATTCACACAACAATTTTTGCAATCTAAGGATGAGTAAACATGAAAGGGGCTCTGTGCTCCTGAACATGCTAATTTGGGGCTGCGTGTGCAGGGGGGGGGTGGAAACGGCCTGAAGATTAAATTGGAGACAATGCCTGGGATGTTGCACTCCAGGCTTTGCTTCCTACGTTGCTGGATCAAAGCCAAAACGAGTGGCAAAATCTGTGTCCAGGGATACCTGGTGGGGGTGGGGGTGGGGGTGTGGAATTTCATTGCACCTGCAGGGTGGAATCACCAGAAAAGGGGGATGTTGGGTCTGATTTGGTGGAAGTGCTTCCATGGGCACCTGGGGACCCTGGAAATGCTCCCGTCCACTGGCTGATGGGAGCCTGGAACTGGGGTCTCGGGGTTTGCAGCCAGCAGAGCCCATTGCAGGGTCGTGCTCAGCCCCCACAGAGCACAGGCAGGTTTGTCCTGCTCCCCAGGAGGTGAAGGCAGGTGGTTTTCCCTGGAGAGGCTCCAGCCCTGCCGTGGAACGTTCCCCCCACCCTGATATGCTGCTAATACGTTCCGGTGGTTAATTACTCTCGCTCTTTTAAAGAATAAAACCTCACGTACTTAAAATAATCCCAATTATTTCATTGTTCAGGCTGAGCTGAGCCCAGCCGCCCCCGCTCCCGCACAACTGCAGGAAAGGCTGTTCCTGGCAGGGAAAACCTGATGGGCATTTCGTGCCTGAGCAGCAGCTGGGGGGGTTTGAGGCTTTGAGGGGGCACATTCTGCTCTACCTGCAAACCCGAGGTGTTTCTCCCAGGACATCCTGAGGGTCACCGAGGCCGACTCCAGGGGATGTTGCAGGGCCTGTTGTGATAGGACAAGGGGGGATGGATTCAAACTAAAAGGGGCTTAGATTTAGACTGGATATAAGGAGGAGATTCCTGGCTGTGAGGGTGGGCAGGCCCTGGCACAGGTTGCCCAGAGAAGCTGTGGCTGCCCCTGGATCCCTGGAAGTGTCCAAGGCCTGGCTGGACGGGGCTTGGAGCACCCTGGGCTGGTGGAAGGTGTCCTGTGGAGCTGGAACATCTTTAAGGTCCCTTCCAACCCAACCCATTTGAGGATTCCATGGTCCTGCTGAAGTCCAGCCTGGCAGAGCAGTCTGGCTCTGTGTGCCAGGGACACCCTGGGGAGCAGCTCCCCATGGGATGTTCTCCTGCAGGGATGAAGGGGTGGCTGGGGAGCCTCCTCATATGATGGGGACCCCCAAGCAGGACAGTGGGGCGCCGGGGGCTCAGCGGGACCGGGGACGTGGCAGCTCAGACTCTGAATGTACCAACACATCTGGCTGGTACCGGGATGTGCTGGTGTATTCTCATCCTTTTATTTCGCCAGTGTTATTTTAATCCGCTTTTCTCTCACATCAAACTCCTCTTTCTGCAGAACACAGGGAGGTATCAGGTTTGTGCCCTTTGTGATCGGTACCAAAGGGCTGCGATAGCGTGTTTTTCCCTCAGAACTGGAGGTTTTATCCCTGTGATAAGTTTAGCTTCGCCACAGTCATCGCTTGGGCTGCTCCACTGGCTCAGATGAGTGCAGGGAAAACGTTTCCACATTTAGCAGAGGAAGGGGAGGGCTGGATGTCCTCAGGAAGGTTCCCATTCCTGTCTCCCGGGCACGTGTGGGTGTTCCCTGGGGGCTCTGGCCGGTCTGGAAAGCGGCTGACTCAACTCAAAATCACCTTTTCCTTCCACTTGAAGTGGGCAGGAATGTCCCTGTGGCTTTATCAGAATTGAGGTCGAGGTGTTCTTTGGCACAACTTCCAGGGTGGAGGATTTCCAGGGTGGAAGTCCCCGGGAGCAGCCTGGTTTTCCTTGGAGCTGTGCAGTCGGAGAGAGCCCCTTCCTTCCAAAGCCTGTGTTTCCCACATAGAAAATAACATGTAGAGAACCTTCTTTTCAAATGAAGGAAAGATTAAGGCACAGCAAGAGCTGATTTGCCAAAGGGCACCCAGGGAAGCAGTGGTGGATCAGAGATGGAAGCAGAATCCTCAGCTCAGCCCGCGCCTGCCCCGCCACCTTTTTCCTTCCCTGCTCCCTGGCTGCCCAGGTCTTAAGGGATAACCAGGACTTGGATTTCCATCCTCTTAAAAGAGGCAATTTAAGGAGCTTTCCATGGGAGCAGAGCTGCGGGTCACCTCCTCGTTGCCGCTGAAGATGTTTTTCTCCCCCTTTCCCCATCCTCGTGCTCCTTTCGAGCCTCTTTGCTCTCCTCCTTTCCCACTGCTCCCAGCCATTCTCCCAGCTTCAAAAGGTTTCCTAATTACCCTAATGAGGTCAGGAGAGACCAAACGCTTCTGCGACTGAAAACAGGGGTGGGAAGGGGTTGGGAGGGGGGAAATATCCCGACTGGTGCCTGTACGAGGTGTCGTGGGAAGGCGGCGTCTCCCCCTCCTCACGTTCCCCCCACCCTCCCATCTCCGGCAGGAAAAAAGGGAAATGTGGACAGAAGGTCTCAAATGTATCAAACAGCTTTTAGAAAGAAATTCCTTTTGCCTGTCAAAAGAACAAACAGATACACCAAAAACTGTCAGAATTAGTGTTGGAGTAATTGCAGCAGCTCTCCAAGGTTAATGCTCCATTAACGAGCAGCTCTCACGCAGCTAAAAGCCAGGACGAGACAGGTTGTCAAAGGCTTCCAGGAGATTAAAGCGCCGCGTTCCCAGCCAAACTCTCCCGTGGATGTTGTTTGGGAGGGAGGGAAGGGGGGTGTTTGTGGGGTGGGAGCATCACCAGCCCTGGCGTTGGTGGAGAATCAGGACCCCGCAGCCCAGGGAAGGTTTCCAGGCCTTGGGGAGGTCGCTGTCCCTGGGCCATGCTCACCTTTAAACATTCTAGGAATTCTTAGGCACCTTTAGGCCGAGTTTAAAGTGTGTCCTGAGGGCAGCCCCAGCCCCAGGTCTGGAGGGGGAGCCAGGTCTGGGGAGAGTGGGGTGCTGGGGGCTCTGGCACCTCAAGAATTGATCCTGCCCAGGTTTCAGCCAGCCCAGGGGGTTCCAGCATCGTTTGGAACAGAACTGGGGCCTGATTTCATTTCCAGGCCAGTGCAGGGCTCGTTTAAATTGCAAGGCTTGGCCTTGATTCTTCTCTAATGGAAGAAAGAAAAACCACTCCAAATTTCCAGTGAGGCAGCACTGGAAGCATCACCCAGGGGTGTGTGATGGAGCAGCTTTGGGATCACCTTCCCATGTGAGTCTGGGTGTTCAGCACCTCCAGCACAGCAGGGTGACCCTGAGCTCAGGGTTTTATAAAGCAGAGCTTGGCCCAGGAGAGTCACATCCCTGCACAGGTGGGATTTGGGGGCTGTCCTGTGCAGGGCTGGGGGTGGATTCCTTTCCACTAAGGTTATTCCGTGGTTCTGTGACTCTGAGGAGCATTTTGAGTGGGAAGAGGCAGTTCCACTCCATGTGGCTGCAGCAGCACTGACACAGGGTCCCCTTGGACCCACGGGAGAAGCTGCAGCCCCATAACCGGGTCCTGAGCCCGGGATCCAGCTCTGGCATGGCAGGATCTGTGTGAGGATGGGCCAGTTTTGGGTAGTGAATGGCTGGGAGTGGACTGGAGGAAGGTGAGCTGTGAGCTGTGGTGTGAGAGGCCTCTTGGAAGGAGCAGCCGTGAGCAGGGGAGATGAACAATGCCATAATTAGGGAATTAAACCTTCCCTGTGCTTCTCTTTCCTTACCGTGATACAATTTGTAACGATCAGACCTGGGGTGCAGCACGGCCAGACGGGGTGAGTCGTCTGTACAAGAGCAAAACAAGCTCCTGCCCAGCCCCTGCCTCTTCATTAAGTCGATTTGCATTCCTAATCTCCATTTGCCGTTATTATTTTCCCCCTTGTGCCGAGTGCCGGAGATTTGCATAAAGTTCCTTTTTTCTTGTTTTTATTCACGCTCAAGGTCAGAGACTCGGTGAGACACTGACGAAAACAATCCCCTCCTCACCCTCCTTTAATTCTGTGCAGAAACATGTCCTGGGGATTTTAACATAACAATTGCTGGGGAAGGAGGGGGGGCCCCGAATGGAGCCCTTGGAGGGGGGACCCAAACAGAGCCCTTGGAGGGAGGAGACCACAACAGAGCCCCTTCTGTGCCAGAAAGCTGCCCAAAGGAGAGATGCAAATCCTCGATGGGAAGGGAAGGGGGAAACCAGTCTGGGAGGGACACCAATCCTTCTTCATTCCTTTGAAATGGGAGAGCTGGTCCAGCTTTCCCAGAGCCCAGAGCAGACCCTGCAGGGAAACCTCCCCGAGCTGGGAGCACCAAGAGCACAGCCAGGTGGGGTCCCTCAGCCAGGGCACAGGGCCACGTTCCTGTATGGAACCAGGTGGTGCCACTGGGCACCACCCTGGGGCTGATTTCCAGATTTTTCCTGTTTTTCCCAGGTGTGGCACTGCATTTGGAGGGGGCACAGGGAACACTCGAGCTCTGCCTGCACCCATCGAGTTTTGAGCCTCCTGTAAGGGGGAAAATCCCCTTTTATCTTTGGGGTGTTTGCAGGTTTCTGCTGGATTTAGGAAGGAAGGAGTGAGGAACTGATATTCCTGGGGGCTGGTGAGGGGCTGGATGGTGGCAGGTGGTGGCTGCTGGGGTGGTGACCCAGCCAGGAACGGGGAGGGATCGATTTTTGGAGCTGTGGAATGTTGGATGGCCGGGCTGGAAATGGAGCTGGTGAGAGCCGGGAGGTGGGTTTTGGCTGGTGCTGTGAGCACAGAAATATGTCTTATTTCCCAGAATTGGGAGGTGCTTTTTCCCGAGGATGCTCCAGGGCTCTCAGCTCCCGTGATGTGAGTGTTTTCCTGCCCCTTTAATGCTTCACTAAACAGTCTGAGCAGCCACCTCTTAATGCCCCAGCAAAGCACGGAACGCTCCGGAGCGGAAAGAGCAGCGAGGAAGGAGAGGGATGGACAGGGAAGAGAAGAGGCTGTGAGGAGAGGCAAAACCAGGGAAAAGTCACCTTTTCCCTTTCCCATTCCCAGTCCTCGCTGATGTGGAGGCACTGAGGGTCCCCCTGGCTCCTGCTGCTCCTCCAGGGAAGAGCTGGGCTGCACTTGCCCTCTCCCAGCCCTTCCTGGGCTCTGTCCTGCAGTGGCAGGGGGGGAGAGGGGTCCCTGGGCCACTGGAGCGGGGCATGGACCCTGGAAAGGACCCTGGGGTTCAGGTATTTGGGGTTGGGCAGGATTCTCCTGGCCTCTGTCCAATTCCCTGGTGAGCATGATGGGGCCAAAATCCATTGGATTGGTGCCCTGCAGCCCATGCCAGGGATCCTGGCTTGGTGCTCGCTGGGTGTGTGCTTCCCAAACCTTGGGAGCGGCCGAGGACAGGGGGGAGGAAAAGGAGAGATTTGATAGAATTTTAACCCATCCAGGAGAAGTTTTGCCTCCTCCTGCCCCTCGCTGAGGGAGCCGCCGGCTCTCCTGTTTTAATCCAAGTCATTAAATTCCCTGCACTCCGTGTCCCCTCCCCGGCACCGCTTGCCCTGCCCGTTTGATCCGTAAGTACCAAAGGTACCGCCTCGGGCTGCGACATCGGCATCCTCGGTCGCCATAGGAACGGGAGCCGGGGGTCCCCCGCGCCCGCCCCCCCGGGGCTGAGCTCCAGCGAGCCTCTGAAGTTGGGCTTCTCAAGGCCGGGGACGCGGCCCCCCCACGCCGGGGGGGCACGGCCGTGCCAGCCTGGGAAGGGAGCGGGAGCAGCCGGAGCACAAAGACAGAGGTTATTGGTGTCAAAGAACTCCAGAGGCTGAACCGAGGCTGCATCTTCCCTTCGCAGAGGGGAGTGAAAACCGGGAGGAGGGAAGGGGAGAGCCGGGAACGGGAGCCAATTATTGCTGGGCAGGGTGGGAGGAAGAGGAGGAAGGTGATGGAGATGTCAGCGATGGGGAGGGTGGGGGGAGCTCAGGAGGGGGGAGGCTCAGGGCACAGTTCATCACTGATGGCAGAATCATTGAATATCCTGGGTGGGAAGGGATCCACAAGGATCATGGAGCCCCTGGGGATGCCTTGTAGGAATTGTTGCAATAGGACAAGGGTCATGGTTTTAAGCTAAAACATGGTGTATTTAGACTGGGTATAAGGAAGAAATTCTCCCTGTGAGGGTGGGCAGGCCCTGGCACAGGCTGCCCAGAGAAACTGTGGCTGCCCCATCCCTGGAAGTGTCCAAGGCCAGGTTGGATGGGGCCTGGAGCAACCTGGGCTGGTAGAAATTGTCCCTGCCCATGGCAGGGGGTGGAATGAGATGAGTTCTAAGGTTCCTTTAAACCCAAAGCACCCGGGGATTCTATGAATGAATCATAGAATCATTTAGGTGGGAAAAGGCCCTTCAGATCTGTGTCCCTGCCTGTGCAGCCACTGTCCTGATGTTTGGGGATTCGAGCAGCCCTGGGGTGTCTGAGCCTTGGCTGTGGGTGAGCTGGGGGCAAAGGCAGCTCTGCCCTGAGGGGACACAGCCCCGGGGCCTCTGCTGGTGGCCACCACTCCCCATGGCCTGTGACTGACGTGCCTGCCCCCCCTCACCCCCTCCCCTGCCTAATTGCTGCCAGTTATTTACTGTAAAGGCAGGAGCACACGCACCGCCGGCTCTGACAACCCGTGTCAAAGCCCCGCCAGAAACGATCGCTTTACAGCTTCATTTCCTGCCCCTTCCCTCCCAAACAGATCTATTCCCTCTCCCCTGCGGGTGCCGTGGGGCTCCCTGCCCAGACCCCATCCCGGGAGCCCCCGTGGCCGGTCCATGGCTGGCTGGGCGCTGACGGACGGGTGCAAACGGAGCCCCCCACGCGCCGCCGTGTTGATTTGCTGTCTCTCAGCCCCTCGGTGTTCAAACATAATTGGTTCTGCTCGGCGCAGTAAACACCGATGTTGTCGCACCAGCGAGCGGAAAGGGCACCTACACGCAATTAAAATAATTGGGCGCTACCTGGCTCTGATCCCCCTCCCCGCCGCTGCTCTCCATCTCCCACCCTCCAGCCTTTGTTCCAGCCCGTCAGCCCATCCCTCTCCTTCCCTCCCAGCTCCTCCTGGGGCCTGTCCTCTGGCCAGTCCAGAGCAAGGGGGTGCCCCGTGGAGGGGGAGAGTCCGGCGCCGCTGGCCTCGGCCCTGGCATGAGTGCAGGATGAGTTGTGCGAGGAGGGAGATGATAGTGCAGCCCAGCCCCACAAATATAATGAAGGCCCGAGGGACTGTAGCAGCTCCTCGGTTAAAAATGATGCTGTTATATTTAGACAAGGTAACTGGAGGCCCCTCCGGACAGCGCCGAGTACAATTTTTTGTTTAATGATTCCATAATCTGATATAATATCGGGCCTGTAAGACATAATGAAGACCTGGGGGAGTTTACATCTTCGCAGCATTAAAGGGTCCCTGCTCGGGGACGCGGCCAGGTGGAGGTTTGAACTTTGATGCAGTCAAACGTGTTTTTCTCTGGGTTTGTCTGACACGACTGAGGGAATCCAGCAGCCGTGGGGAGAGGGAATGGAGCAAGAGCAGCCGTGTTCACACCGACCCCACAGCTGGTGCTCACGCGGGGGGGGGCACAGGAGGCTTTGGGGGCCCTGAGGGGCTCTGTGCTGGGACCTGCACAGATGTGGTCGGTGCCGGTGTCTTCAGGAGGTCGTGGTGGTCATTTCTGGGAGGTTTGTGGTGGCCATGGTGGTCTTTGTGAGGTTGTGGTGGTTTTCAGGAAGCTGCGGTGGTCTTTGGGGTTCAGCTGCCCCCACCTCTTCCCAGGTGAATCCCAGCCCAGCCCTCACACCTTCCCTGTGCCAGGATCTGCATCAGGGCTGCTGGCCCCAAACCTGGGGGAAACAGGGTGGGCAGAGCCTGCTTTGGTGAGGGGGTGATCACGGGGTGAGGGTCCTTTGGTGGCCCCCAAACAATGGAGTGACTTTTCCCCAAACCATACAGTGACACCAAACATCCCCAGGATCAGCTTCACACGTAAATCTCTTCTCCATATCCATTTGGGAGCAGCTCCTCAGTGGATCCTGGTCTGGAGGGACCGGTGGCAGTGCCTCTGCAGGTGTCTGGAGGAGGCAGAACCCTCTGGTGAGTCCCACCAGTGCTGAGACGGGTGAGCCAGGGCCCTCCAGTGAGAGCCACTGGAGCTGTACTGGGAGCGCTGGAGCGCTCGGGTGAGTCCCGCCGGTACCGGGCTGGATGCTGCGAACGATTCCCGATCCCCGGTGTGCTCCTGTCTGAGTATCTGTGCCGGGAGATAACCTAATCCCATTTAGCCTCGGAGAGAGCCGGCGGATCCGTCCCCTGGGAGCCAGCGCGCGGCGGGGGGTGGTCTGTAATGAATTCCCATCATTCCAGCACAAAGGGAGCTTACAGGAGCGCTCGCTGCAGAAAATATGAGGGTCGCTGCCCTATCATCCCTCCGAGACATCCGTCGTAGTTCAGTGATTCCCGGCTGCTGACAGGCAGCGGCCCTGGGAGGCAGAGCCGGCCTCGCCTTCCCGGCTCTTTCCTGCCTGGAAAATGACTTTTTCTGCCGAGCGAGAGGATTTAACACCCTGCCTGGGGCTGTGCTCGCCCGTCACCCACCTGAGCAGATGTGTGGCCCTGGGGGCATCGCTCTTCAGTGCCTGTTCCTCTTCACCCCAGTTGCTTCTTGCTCTGTATTCCAGCGGCTCCTCGGGGGTCCCAGAGGGAATGCACAGCTCCAAGTCCTGTCGGAGCTGGGGGACCCCTCAGCCCCTGGATGGGAGCCAAGGGACGATGCTGTGGTGGTGCCAGGGGGGTTGTGTCAACACCAGGGGCAGGTTTGGGAGTGCTTGGGGAGTCACCCAGGGGGTCCCTGTGACAGGTGGGCTCCTGGGACCCATTCCCTGGCCGAGGCCTATTCTAGCTCCCCGCTCTCCCTCCCCTCTCACCTTTCTTTATTTAATTCATTTTTTTCCCCCATTTTTTTTTCTCTTGGAAAACCACATGGCGGAACTTGCCCCCTCCAAGCTGGCTTTTCCTGCGGCTCCGTGGCTCGGCCGGGATGTCTCACCTCGGGAGCTGCCAATCCGTCTCTGTCAAGCTGTCAGCCCGGAGCGCGGGCTGGAGCCGCTGCAATTCAAAGTGGATTAACTCCTCGGGCTGCCCTCCCTCCCCCGCCCCTCCCCATTCCACTTGGGTGGGTTTTGGCCGAACAGAAAACGCTTTTCCCCCGTGCTTTCCATATTCAAAAGCTCCCGGAGCGCAGCCGGATGGCAGCGGGGGCCGCGGGGCCGGGGGCTTCGGGCTGGGATTGCGGGGTCGGTGGCCGTGGGAGAGGGACGTGATGGCCGTGTCCCTGTAACGCCGTTTGTGGGGTTCTGGGAAAGGTCTGGGCAGGGATGGGGGTCCCCTGCTACCCAAAGGGCTGCAGATGCCCCCCTAAAGCCCCCGGCTGTTTGGCTGAGCTGCTGCTGCTGCTTGTGGGTCTGCAGGGCTGGGGGGCTGGGGGCTGCAGGACTGGGGGGCTCCGGGATTAGGGGGCTGAGGCCTGCAGGACAGGGGGCTCCAGGGAGCTGCAGGGTTACAGGGCTGGGGACTGTGGATTTTTGGGGCTGGGAGCTGCCAGCTTATGGGGTTGGGGGGCAGCAGGGCTCTGGGGGTCTGGGTTGGAACTGGGGTCCTGTGGGGGTCTCTGCACGGCTTCCCGGGTGACCAATTCCCCCGGTCAAAGCAGGGGCCGGGGCTGTGCGAGGCTTGCTGGCTGCGACCCGAGTCCCCCGGGGGGCGGCGAGGGGCACCGGCACTAGAGGGGGGTATTGCCTAAGCAATGCGGGGCCGCCGCTGCCGCCGCCGCCGCCTCGGCTCTGGGGAGGAACCGCAGGATTTGGGCTCGATTTTGGCCCTCGGGGGGTTCCCGGCCGGTTTCCCAGCTGTCGGCTGCGTTCCTATCCAGGTGCCGTCCTGCACCGTTCCCGCCCTCTTCGCGAAGGGGCCGTGGGTAAATGAATGTTCGGAAATTGCTTTGCGGACGCTGCTGCGAGCGGTGCCACCGGCCCCGATGACCGAGGGACAGCGGCCGCCAAATGCCACCGAGCCAAGGGGAGCCGCCCTCGCCCGTGCCAGCACGGCTCCAGCGTGGGAAGGGTTTATCCGCAGCTGAATTTTGGGGCTGGGTGTTTTAACGAGCAGCGGATGAGGCAGCCGAACACGCTCGGTGCTGCTGGGGGAGGGTGAGAGCTGCCCCGGGCAAAGCGTGTCCGTGCGGGGCGGCTGCGGGAGGGGTTTGGGTGTTCCCGTGCTCCGGGCTCCCACCCTGAGCCGCGGTTTGGGGCTTTCCCCCTGGCCCGCTGGAGCGGAGCCAGTGCCCGGGGTCTCGGGGAGGCCACAAAGGAGCTCCGGGGGGAGCCACATTTGGGGTGTCATCGTGGGGTTTTGCACTTTTGCACCTCTGTGGCTGCTTTTTTGGTTTCTGGAATAAAATGGGAGCTCAGGGAACCTGATGGGGGGGAGGGCTCCAGTGGCCTCTGCAGGCGGGCAAAGCCAGGGAGCTGGAGCTGTGCCACAGTCTGGCCATGCTGATGGATGTCCCCAGTGCTGCACCCCCAGGCAGGGGTGGGCCCCTCGCTGGCCTGGGGGGGGTCGGTGTCCATAAATGGGGGTCTTTTCCAGTGCGTGGGGTTGGTGCCCATGGATGCCACACAGTGCCACGCTGGCTCTCTGCCGAGGATCCCACGGCTGGCTCATCAGCACCACTCTGTTGCCACCGTACCGGGTGTCTGGATCCCCCTGGCAGGCAGGACTGCCCCTCACACAGATCCCGAGTGTCTCTTTTCTTCCAGTTGCAGCTCCATTCCCAGCCTGGCCCTGCTCTGCGCTGGCGCTTCCCGGCCCTTTCCCTGCGACTCCTTCACCTTTTTAGTGGGAAGGTTTTTTTTTTCCTGTCGGTAGTGAATATTTTCCATAATTTCCCGGCCGATCCAATTAACGCTGAGGAAGGCGGGTGTGAATTATCCCTCCCTGCATCCAGCCTCGCCCCCTGCGCAGAGCTGGGGGCTGGAAATCGCAGGATTTGCAGTAATTAAGGCAAATAGTTGTTTTTGTGTGGTAAGAAAAACAACCTGGTGCTGGTGGAGAAGCCAGAAAAACCCTGGAAAAGGTTTTCCTTCCCACTACCAGGATTGGGGAAGAAGTCATTCTGTTCAAAGTGGGGCTGGGCCCCCCCCAGGCAGGGACTTGTTGGGACTGATCCTGGGAGGGAGGGAACATGCTGGAGTGGGTGTGAGGCTGCTCCTACCTGATCCCAATGGATCCCCCCATTTCCCAGGGAATTTGATCAGTGATCTCCTGCAGTTCTGGTGGTGCTGAGTGGGCTGAGCTGGAATGCGCTGGGTTGAGTTGGAATGCGTGGGGTTGAACTGGGATGAGGTGGGATGTACTGGGCTGGACCAGGTGCACTGGGCCGAGCTGGGATGCTCTGGGATGCGATGGGTTGAGCTGGGCTGTCCTGGGAATCGCTGGCTGGTGGGTGCCCACCCTGATCCATGACTCCTTCACCAGCTGCCGACAGCACCGTGGCCTTTGGATCGTTCCTGTTCCTCCATCACAGAGCAGGGGTGGAATTGCTGGGGGTGGTGGCAGCTCCAGGTTTTAACTGGCTGCCGGTGCCCCCAGAGCTGCCCCCGGGGCTCCCCCCGCTGTCCCCGTGCCGGGAGGGATCACGGCGGGGCCTCCCGGAGAGCCGGGAAAGGCTTTTAGCGGCTTGGCTGGAGAAATGGAAACAAATAAAGTTGACAGACAAGTGTCCGGGTTTATGGCAGCGTCCGCTGACAGGAGGGAGATTGGCTGTCGGGGGCTTGATGGAGACGGATCCTGATGGGAGCGGGATGAGGAGATGGATAACCTTGATGGAGTTGCTGTGCAGGAGGACGATCCGCCGGCGTTATTCCAAGATAATTTGGCTTTTATTTGTTTTCCTTTGGGGTGGGGGAGGGATGCGCAGCCCCACAGTCCGTGGAGTTTTTTCCAAATAGATTTGCTAAATAAATAATGAGGAGGGTCCATATTTTATTTATGTCCCACCTCTCCATGCGGCGCTGGAGGTGTTTTACACTGGGCCTCTCCCTCCCTTTTAGCACAGACAAACTCCAAAGAACACATCGGGTGGAGACGGATTTACAGGGATATTTGGATGCTGAGCAGAAGGACAGGCAGAGGGATGTGCTGGAGCTGCTCCTCCCAATGGACTTAATGGGCACCTTGGTGCTGTTGTGAATCCGACTGGAAGCCTCTTTGCATCTGCAGGCACCTGAGGAGCTCTGGGGGGGATGGTGGGTCTGGCTCAGTGGGGCTCAGGGGAGACCTCAACACCCAGGGAAATATGCCAGAACATCCAGGGGGACATTCCAGTGTCCATGGGAGGAGGGTCCAGAATCCACCCCTATCGCTTGTCCTTCTGTAGCAGTCTCTGGAACCTGGGGGAACTGGGGGGGTCTGGGAAAGGAAGGGACCCTGTCTAGTGAGCACAGACCCCCCCTAGACAGCCTGAAGGGGTCAGGGATGTGGCTGCAGGGCCATGGGGTGTCCTGGCTCAGGCATCTGGTTCCAGAGCTGTGGCTGGGTGGCACCCCTATGGCCAAAAATCCCACTGGATTTTCCCTGTTGTCCTCTGTCCTCCCTGCAGCTGGACAAAGCCCCACAGCAGCTCCAGGGCTCCGCAGGCCACCAGTTCTGTGTTACTCCCATCAGGGTTTTCCAAGATTTTGACAAAGGAAAGTTTAATTTATCCCTGGATCGGAGGTGAAAAAATGTTCTTGCGGGCGGGGTGTCCACCCGTCTGTCCGTCTGCCTGCCCTTGGCCGCAGCGGGTCGCAGGACACATCCCTGTCCCTTGTCCCCTCTGCTGCGAGCCCCTGGCTGCCCCCCATTCAACCACCCCCCCCGGCCCCCAAAACCCCCCATCAGCCTCGAGCCAAAGGACCCCCAAACCTCCCTCCTGCTCCCCAAACCCGCGTGACCCCCTCCTCTTCCAAACGCGCCCCTTGGCCAGTGTGACCCCCCCTTTGCAGAGTCCTCCCCCCGCGAAGGTATGACCGCGCCTCTCCCACCCTTGCCGGTGTGATCCCCCCGCCCCGGTGCCCGTTCCGTTCCCCTGCCGGTGTGACCCCCCCCCCCCGGTCGGTGTCACCCCCCCGTTCCCGTTCCCGTTCCCGTTCCCGTTCCCGTTCCCGTTCCCGTTCCCGTTCCCGTTCCCGGGGGTGTCCGCGGGGGCCCCGCCCCGGGGCCGCTCGGGGCGCGCGCGCGGCCGGCGGTGGCAACAATGTGTCAGGGGCGGCGGGAGGGGGCGGGGCCGGCGCGCGGCGGGGGCGGGGCCGGGGGCGGGGCGCGGCGCGGGGGGCGGGCCCGGGCGCGGGGGCGGCGCCGGGCGGGGGGCGCGGGCGGCGGGCGCAGCATGGCGCGGCGGCACTGAGCGAGCGGCGGCCTCCCGGCCCGGCCTTTGTCTCTCCGGTGTCCCCGGGGCGGAGCAGCCCGCGGCGGGGCCCGGGGCTGAGCCCGCGGGTGCGGCGGCGGCAGCACCGGGGGGCTCGGTGCCGGGCGGCGGCGGCGGCGGCGCCGCGGGGCTTCGGAGGAACTTGGCCGAAGTTGGGCGCGGCGGGGGGGGCGGGCGGGGGGAAGGTTCCCGGTGCCGGGGCGATCCCCGGGGCGCCGCGGGAACCGGCCGGTCCCCGCCGCCCGCGCGCGGGATGCGGCTGCCCCGGCGCCGCCGCACCGCGGCCGCCCCCGAGTCCCCCCGCTGACGGCGCCCGGGGCCGCGGGCGATGGTGAGGGCTGGGCGCCCGCCCGCCGCCGCCCGCCGCCCGCCCGCCGCCCCCGGCCGGCCCCAGGGCCCCGCCGCCCCGTGAAGCGGCCGGAGCCGCGCCCGCCGCCCGCCGGGACGATGGTGCGCTGCGGGGCGGCCGCGCTGCTCGCCGCGCTCCTCGGCGTCTGCGTCTGGACCGATGAGACCGGGAAAGTTATCTCGGACCGGTTCGCCGTCTACTGGAACCGGAGCAACCCCAGGTGAGGCGGGGGGGCGGCGGGGGCGCGAGTTCCAGTCGCTGTTTCCCCCGCGCTCACACCCGGTGACAGCGGCCGCCGCCGCCCGTGGCGGGTCGCGTCCCGCTCCGACCCCCGGTGGGCTCCGGTGAACGGGCTGGGCGGCCCAGGGGAGGGGGGCGCGGTCCCCGGGGGTCCCTCCCCCGAAAGTTCCCGCGGGGCCCCGGGCGGACCGTCCCCGGGGGCTGCGGCAGCGCCGGGAGCATCGCGGGGCGCGTTCCCCGGGGCAGCGGGGGGAGCGGGCGGTGGGCGCTGCGGCTCGACCCCCCCGGCCCCTCCGCACCCAACTTCGGGGAAGTTCAAGTTCCTCCCCCCGCCACCCCCGTCCCTCTCCCGGGATGAAGCTTCTGCGAAAAACCCCGAAATCTACCCAAAGCGGCGGGTGCGGCCGCGGGAGGGGGCCGGAAAAAACGATTTGGGGGGGAAACGGCAAAACCAGACTGGGGGGGGTCGTGGGGGGCTGGAGGAGGGCTGAGGGTGCGGGGCTGGGGGTGCCCGGCCCCACTGCTCCCGGGTCGTTCCCATCCTGGAAGTGCAATCTCCGCAGCTGGCTTCGTTTCCCTGCTCCAGTTTGGAATTTCAATTTTTCTGTGTATTCTTTCTCCCCCAGCGTTTTTTTGGGGGCGAGAGTTTTGTTTCTGTCTTATTTCTTTGTTCATAATATTGAGGAACCCAAAACTGCTGGCAAGTTGGAAGTGGGAGGCATTCTGCTCCGGGAATGCTCAGGTGGTTGGAACCCCCAGGACCCTCCACTCACCCTGCAGGGACATCCCCCAGGATCTGAATAGGCTCATTTGTGGGGACACTTATAAAAGGCAAAAAACCCAAAAAACAACCACTGAACCCCATTTTCCCCCCAATTCCTCAAAGTTCTCCCAGCCCTGGCAGCGTCCCTGGCAGCAGTGGGGGGTGAGCTCTGTGGGTGCTCGGTGGGTGCTCAGTGGGTGCTGCTGTCCCCACAGTCCCCGGCTTTGAGGTGCCCCATTTTCTGGGTCAAACGGGGGGTTCTTTGTCCCCCTCAGTCCCTGCATGATGAGGGACCACGGTGTGGCCTGGTCCTTGTTCCCAGCGAGGCAAGGTGGCTCCTCTGGCTCATCCCCTGCTGCGGTGGGAGCTCCAGGAGGGGACCCTCGGTGGCACCTTCTCTCCCTCGGTGACACCAGTGCAGCTGATAAAGTTCTTGGCTGATTTTTGGTGCCTGGAGCGGGTGGGACACACATGGGGCCGAGGACCCTCACCAGCACCAGCGTCCATCCAACCTCCACACGTCCTCTTGGGGGGACCCACTGGTGCCCCTCACGCTGCCCCAAAATTCGGGCAAGCCCATCCCTTTGTGCCGTGGCGGCGGTGCCTCTGCCACGGGCCGCCCGTGGTGCATATGGATTTTATTATCTCCCTCACATTTTTGTGGGGGATTGTAAGAGCCAGGGAATTTATTTTTTTTTTTTTTCTTTTTTTGCCCATTGCGAAGTTTTTGGTTTCGGCTCCTGGTGCTCCCCAGCTCCCACACTTTGGGCTCTTTCCTTTTGTTCTCCCAAATGCCAAACATGTGGTAGGGCCCTCCCCTGGTCAAACACCGGCATCCGAGGGACGAGGGCGGTTGGGGCGGTGGCTGGGATTTGGCACCCAAGAGTCCCTGTGGCTGGGATTTGGCACCCAAAGGTTCCTGCAGTTGGGATTTGGCACCCAAAGGTTCCTCTGGCTGGGATGTGGCACCCAAGGGTTGCCATGTGGTGCCAACTGCCAAAAGTAGCCCCTTGGCCGTTGGGTGACGGGCGTCCCGGGACCCGGCATCGGTGATGGCGTCGGCGCCGTCCCTTTCGCCCCCTCGCAGGCGCCGCCGAGAATTTATCCTCGGAAATACGTGGTGGATCATTATTCCAGATATATATATGTGTGTGTATATGGATATTTTTCCCTAAATCCGCCATTGGCAGGGAAAATGTTTTCGAAGGGGGGAAGTAAAATGGAGCGGGGGAAGCGCGAGGGGCTGGGAGGGAAGAGCAGACAATGGCTGGTGGGTTCAGCAGCACGTCCGCAGCGCCTGGCTCCGGGATGTGACCCAAATTCCCCCAATGTGGGAGCGCCCCGTGTCGCCAGCGCTCCCCGCCTGCGCCTTCAGCTCTCGGAATTCGAGGCAATTTATTAGAGGTTGCAAAGATTGAAATTGCCATTGAGTTTCCTGCTTATTCCCTTTTTCGAACCCAGCGGTGGGTTTATTCTGTCTCTGGAGTTACTACAAGACTGTCTCATTCTTAAAAATGAAGAACAACATATTTATGATTTTTCTGGTCCCTCGTTTTCTTTCTTTCAGCGTCCCCCCCACCTCATTTAATAAAGGGGAAATCAAAAGGGATTAAAAAAAAAAGGGGGGAAAAAACCCAAGGTTAAAATGCCCTATTTGAACCCACAGACCTGCTCTGCCGCTAAATATTTTTCCTCAGGTTTATACAGCAATCTATATTTTACAAAAGACAGGAATAAATCTCATGGTCGATATGATTTGCCCAGATTAGAATAATTCTATATTTCATAATTGGGGCTAAATTAAAAATAAGTGGTACCTCGGGATGCTGCAATTTCCCTGTTCTGGGGAGAGATTTAACCACTCGCTGTGGATTTACAGGTTTATTTTTATTTTTAAATGATTTTGTGCGGATGCGTTGGGAAGGGGTTTGGCTGGCTGGAACTCACTCCTGGGTTATCTGGGAAGAAACGAAGGAGGACGAACGCAGAATTATATAATAACGGGCTGTTTCGGTGCCGTGTGGAACTGTGGATTTCTGCTCCGTGGCACATTCGGGGGCTGCCGGTGCTCGGTCTCGGGGTGTGGATCCGTTGGCCGTGGCTGGGCCGGTCGTTGGTGCCGGTGCCGCGTGTCCAGGGCGGGACTGTGGGGCCGGACACGGCACTGTGGGCAGGGGTCTGGCACCGTGGGGAGGTGTCCCCTGTGGTGGGCAGGGGTCTGGCACAGCAGGCAGGGGTCCGGCACAGCAGGCAGGGCTCTTCCCGCTGCCACTCCATGTTTCCCGGCTGGCGGTGCAGGATTGGGTTTGCCTTGGGATCCAACGAGGCGCAGAGGGTCGAGCTGGGTGTCCCAGCACACCCAGCATCGCCCAGCGGGTTGGGGGTCCCCCACTGCCCCCCGCACTGCAGCAGGTTCAGGATGGGTCTCAGTGCCCTGCATCGCATCATGCGGCAAAAAAACCCAGGGATCTGGGAAAACCACCATGCTGTGGGGGGAAAAGGTCTGTGGGAAGGAGAGACCTGTCCTCAGAGGGTCCCCAGTCCTGGGATCCTGACCCACGGCCCCGGGCCTGTTCTGGAAACCCCTGGAAGGCCAAGGAAGGATGGAGGGTTTGGGATTTGTTCCCATCCCCTGCGCTGCCGACAGCCGGGTGACGGGCAGGGAATCGTCATTCCCAAATGCCGGTCGGTGTTCCTGCAGCCATCGCTGCCGTGTGCCTGTATCCACAGCGGGAATGTGCGAAGTGCCGGGGGTTCCCTGCCCGTGTTTGTGGCACAGGGCCCTGTGTCCGGGCGGGATCGTGCCCGTGGCCTGGTTTACCGCCGAGGTCACGGCGCTGCCTCCGAACGGCTCTTTGCTGATTTCTGTATTATTTTTTGGTGTGGTTTGTGAGCACAGCTGGGATTTCTGTTCTGCTCCTCTGCACTCCCCAATCCCGGGATCGGGAACCGGAGAAATGGTTTCTAGCAGAGGGATTTGCAGAGCCAGGTGATGCTCAGGGCCAGCGGTGATGGCAGAGCAGGACTTTGGAGGGCGAGGGGCCCAGGCCACAGGGGGGTGAGGTTGGGGTGGGGGTTTGGATTGTGCTCCCCATCCCATCGGATTTTGTGCCCCTTTTTTCCTGTGTTCCCGTCTCCCAGAGCCACAGCCCCGGTCGCTGCTGCTTTGTCCGAGAGCCTGGAGCGTGGCGGCCGTGGCCAGGAGAGATGTGGCCGTGGCCGTGACCCGCTGACCACCCGAGCCAGAGCCAGCTCACCCACCCGTGTGTCACGAGGGGCTGTGGCCAGGCCGGGGGCGGCTGCATGTGCCACCTCTCCGTCGAGGGAGCACAGGCGATGCCGGGATGTTTCTTGCAGGGGAATTTGGTGCTGGCGAGGGGTGGCCGAGTGGGAGGGCTCAGCTTGGGGGGAACCCACCCGTGTCTCTATGCTGGGGCTCTTTGGGTCAGCCCTGAAGTGGAGCTGGATCCCAAAACCTCCATGTCCCAAACCTGACTGGGGCCTTTGGGGTCGCCCCCATCCCTGTGTGTTCCCCATCCCTGTGTGTCCCTCCCCACTCCCACGGGCATCACACCGGGGTCTGCAGCAGCCCCCGGGAGAAACACGCCCCGTTCCCCCTTTGGAGCGATCTGAGTGTGAATTTTAACCCTGGCACTCGGGTTGTTCCCGTGTCACCCTCAGGCCGAGGCCCCTCTGGAGGTGCCGGGGCGGTGCTGGGTGTTCGGGTGTGCCGGCGCTCGGGCTCATCCTGCGCAATTCCTGCTCTTTGAGTTTTCCTCGCTCCGCTCTCCCTTTGTGCCGAGATCACTCCCAGCCCTTCCCACCCCTCTTTTCCAGCCCGTTAAGCCGTGTTAGCTATTCCTCACCAGCCCAGGGCTGCGGCGAGTGGTTAATGGAGAGCAGACACCAGCGGGCCGGCGTCGCTGACAGGATTCTCTCTCCGTGCCCGTCTCCGTCTCCGCCTGTCCCTTTCCAGGGACCGCAATTACATTCCCTGCTGGTTGCACATTTGGTATCCAAATGCCGGCCATGCGCCGCATCCTAATGCGAGGATGGGCTGGGGGCGAGCGGAGCTGCCGGAGGGTCGGGCGCTCCCCAGGACCCCCCGTGTGTCCCGGGGTGTCCCGGTGGGGGGGACACGCAGAGGGTGGGGAATGGGAACGGTCCAGGGGGTGAGAGATGCCCTCAGGTCCCCTGGAAAGCTTCAAAAGTGCTGCTGTGTATGGAAATACTCCTATGTCTGTATACATATATCTTTATATACATATATGTATTATATTTGTGTATCTCTCTTTCTTTGTAGGTGTGGGTGTTTATGCAACCCCCCCATAAATGCGCTTCACACGCACAAATAATCCAGTGCCAAACACCCTCCCTGTTCCGCCGTGCGTGGCTGTGCCACCCTTGTGTGACTTTCACCTGGGATCCCTGCCTGGGGACTCTGGGACACACCTGGGTGTGGGTGTACCTGGCTCTAGGCACAGGTTTGTCTGTCTGTCCGGCTGTGTCCGTCCCACGTGCCGTGGCTGGAGCTGTACCTGCCTGTGCCTGACAAGGTTCAGCTGCTGGGTTGGCTGGAAAATTGCAGCAATTGTTCCTTAAATAGCTCCTCGTTCCTGATGGTGACAATTTCGGTTCTTTTGTGTTAGATATTAATCATGATTTTCGAGGCTCCGTTTTGATCCGAGCTGGTTTTCCCCACTCGGGGCAGAGATCCTGCCCTGCTTCGTTGGATTTAATGGGATTTATGGAAGCCAAGCAGCTCGGGGTGCTGTTACCTTCAACCCCTAAGAGGAGTTTAAATTCCTTTTCCCCCTTTGCCAGGACCCAACGCTCATCCCAATGTCTGGCTGCTTCCCTCTACCTAGAGCATCATCCCAAGACCAGGACCAGCCCTGGTTTGGCCTCTGTGGGTGTAGGGAAGCACCGCTCCGAGAGTCCGAGCCGGGTCATCACTTGGACTGGATGATCTTGGAGCTCTTTCCCAACCCCAACAATTCCATGGTTCTCCGGAGCTGGAGAAGCGCCAGGGTGAGCCAGTGACCACCACGGCCGCTTTGGCCTTTGCCAAAGGAATTCTGGAGGCATCTCAGGGACACCCCAGAGCCGGGGCTGCGTTTAGGGGTGTCCTGTGTGGACACAGACTCTTTGCCACCAGCCCAACCCTGCCCCTGGATCCCGGGTTTGGGGATCCCATCGCTGCTGCCACCAGCTGGGTGGGAGCTGTGCTGGGGGGCCGGTGCCCGTGGGGCTGTTTGGGCTGTGATGTGCCAGGGCTGGTTTGATCCCAGCAGGAAAACTGGGAAGGGCCGAGGCTGAGAGCGGGGCAGTGGGGATGGAGCCCGTTGGGCAGCACCGCGTCCCAGCTCTGTCCCAGCCTGTTCCCGGGTGGTCACAGTGTTGTTATTTATTTATTTCTCCTCCCTCGCTCCCCCTTGGCTTGTTGCTGCCGCTGTGCCTGGGCTGCTAAAGAGCTTCCCATTGTTCCAGAGCTAATTACCTCCTAATGAGGCTCCCGGCTCAAAAGCCGGGCGGGAGTGGGGGCTGTGTGGGGACTCTGGAGGGGCTGCGCTCAAGGGGTGAGGGCAGGGCTGGGGTCACCACCAGGGTCACCAGCGGGGTCACTGCCAGGGTCACCGCTCCCCCCGGGATCACCCATTGGGATCAGCAGTGGGGAGATCCATGGCCATGGAGCTTCATCCCAAAGGGCGGCTGGGAAATGACTGCCGGAGTTCCCGTAATGAGCGCCAGACCTGGCGAGAAATGAGTGCCCCGTGGACTTTGTCGAGGTGGGGCCGTGCTGGTGCTCAGCACACAGCCCAGGAGCGTTCCCAGTGTCTCCCTCGGTGTGACACCTCCCCCAGCCCCGTCTGGGATGTGTCACCTTTAGGGCACATCCTTCATTTTGAGAGTGGTGCTTCAGCCAAGGTTCCTCAGAGCTCATCCCATCCGTGTGCCGGCTGAGTCCTGCTGTGCTTCACCTTCCCTCTCGGCCTTATCCCATCCCAACCTTTCAGAGGGGGATGAGGCACTCAAAGCAACAGCAGTGGGGGAAAATATTCCAAAGGAGGAAAACTCACTCCCTGGAATAATAATGAAGATGGGGGAATGAGTTCCGGTGCCTGGGGCAGGGAGGGGTCCCAGAGTGAGCCCATCCAAGGGGCTGGGAGTGTGGAGGCAGGAGAGGTGCTGGACTGGACCCCCTGTTTTGGAGTCTCCCATGTCCTGCCCAGCTTGCCCGTGGATCGATCTCCAGCTGTGGCACAAATCCCGGGATTGATGGTGCTGGGCTCCGGTGAAGCCAATCGGCACCAGGACCTGTGCTCCCATTCCAGGCCCTGCTCGGATCCATTTGGTGTTTTCCTTTGGGTCGTTAACGGAGGGAGAGGGATTCGGAAACAGGGATTTAGGCTCCATTTCCTTTTTTAATTCCTCCCCCTTTTAAATTTTTCCTTCCCAAGGCGCAGTGGAGCGGAGGAGCAGCGAGCGATGCTGCTGCTGGGTGAGGGACGGCCACAGGGCTGAGCCGTGTCCTGGTGGGGCTGTGCCATGGTGGGATCCCATGGGATACACCTGTGCCATGGTGGGATCCGGTGGGATACACCTGTGCCGTGGTGGGATCCAGTGGGATACACCTGTGCCGTGGTGGGATCCCATGGGATACATCCCTACGCTCCCTCAGCACATCAGCTCCCCCAGCCTGCCAGTTTTGTGCTTTCCTTGACATTTCCCCCTGTCCTGGCCTTGTTTTGTGGGATTCCCCAGTTGACCCCCGGGCACACGCGGCACAAACGCCGGGGCTGCCGGTGCCGTGCTGGTCCCACCAAGCGCCCGCCCGGCACCAGAGCCGGAGCTGCTGCTCCCTCTGGGTGCAGCAGGGAGTCTGCTGGCATTGGTATTCCCACCACCGGTATCTCCACCACCGGTATTGCCACCACCATTATTCCCACCGCGCCGCCGAGGCGTTCCCAGGATCCGCAGAGTTTCAAACCATCGCTCGGTCCCTTTTTATTTGACTGCAGGAGTGGGGGTTTTATTTCAGCTCCTTCCCCACCCTCCCCGAGATCCCCCAGGAACCCAACTTTGGATTTCAGTTTTTTTGTATCAAATCCAGACCTCCCCTTTTCGACTCCGGTTCCCAGCACCGTTGACTTTGGGAGGAAAAAGGGGGAATAAAGGGGAATATGGGTTTTTAATGACCGAGAATGTGGAACCCCATTCCATCCCCAGCTTCTTCTTCCTCTTCCTCCCTCCACATCCCAATCGCCTCCTGTATCTGTTTCCCTGACGTTCAGCCGAATTTCCCTGGAAATATTTTGCTGTTTCCCCCCCTGCAACCAAGTTTTGTTGGATTTTTTTTTTTTTTTCCCCTGCAGAAGAGGAGGAATTATCCGTCTCGGTTTATTTTTCCTTGAACATTACACGGGAGCAAAACTCACCCATGTGCTGGGAAAGAGATAAAGTGTTTAGACAGCAAATACAAATATTCGGAGCACTCAGCCCGGCTACAGCTATTCCTGCCAGGATTCCGGATTCCGTGCCGTGTCTTCTAGGGGGGTTTTATTTAGACTGTCTTATTTTTTTTTTCTATTTATCAAAAGCCCTATTTATATTTGCAGTAAAATAAAATCAGCCTGACCCTGTAGAGAACTCGAAAAATCCCGATTCTTTCCTTTTCCAATCCTGTTTCCACTGAGGAAGAAAGCCCCTGGACCTCGTGCCCTGCACAAAATCCAACCGCGACGGGATTATTTCGGCGGCTGAGCCTCCCCGCGGGCGCTGGGCCGGCGCCGGCCCCGCGTCCACCCCCCGCACACCGGGATGGGGGGACACTCCTGTGGAGGTGGGGATGGAGCTGCAGCCCCCCGGGGGGCTCCCGTGGGATCTGGGGGGCAGAGGGCCCCTCGTGCCGCGGGTTCCAGCTGCGCGTGGAGCATCCAAAAAGGGGGTTATTATTTTGATTTTATTTTAATACTAAATTAATATTAATGCTTCTCCTTGGCAGCATCCCGGTCTCCCGTTGGTGTCCCGGTCCTGCTGGGGACGCCGTGGGTGTCTCTGTCCCCCTGTGCTGGGTGCTGGTGCCGTCAGGAGCTGAGGAAGCTCTTTCCCAGCCGGCTCGATAATCCCAATTATTATCTGGATTCTCGATCAGGGTTGCTTATTAAACTTGGCACCGCTGGCTTTGCCGTTCCGGCCGCCTGCCTCGGCAGAGGGATTTATCTGCTGCCGGCTCGGGAAGGAAATTGAGTGGAAAAACGCGGGGCAGAGCCCCCCGGGATGGGGAGGGGGGCCTGGGGTACCCGGCGTCCGAAGGGCCGGGGATGCCGGGACAGCCCCAACGGGTCCGGAGCGATGCCGGGTCGGGATGGTGGAGCTGCCTGGGCCGTGTCTGTGTGTCTGTTTCCACCTGTCCGTCCCCACCCTGTGCTGCTGGAACAGCCCCGTTCTGGGATGGGTGTTTTTGTTCCAAGGTTATTTTGGAGTGGTCAGCGCTTCGATTTGATGCATCAGCGTTACTGAACCGTCACTATTTTCCCTTTTCCCTGAAACCTGAGGGACCCTTTCTCAGCCCTTCATCCCAGGTTTTCCTGCATCCATGCCTTTTTTGCTTCCCATTCCACAAACCTTCCTGGTTTGCTCACTGACCCTTCTTCTTGCATCTCTCCCACAAACTCTGCTTTATTTTCACCCGATGTGGTACCGGAGCCACCCGAGCCTGAGCCGATGTGGTGACCCTTCCAAAGGGGCTTTTCCCAAATTTCATCCCCTTCTCAGGGCAACCAAGCAGGACATCCAGGGGAGCGGGGTGGGAGGTGGGAGAAGTGCTGCTGGAGAAGGTGCTCTCCTGGAGAGTTTCCTTCCCTCCTGGTGTTTGGGTGTTTCAGTTTTTCCGTTGTTCTGCTCCGCTTTTTCCTGCCCTTCCACCATTTTCCTGCGTTTTAAAAAAACCTGCTGCAAACCCTGTAACTGGAATTCCCTCTGTCTGTGTGTCCAGCCCCTGGGTGAGCTCCCTGCTCCTGGGATCCCTGTTTTAGGGTGGGGACTGTCCCATTGTTGTCCAGCCGCTGTCGGACACAGCACCAGCAGACAGGGATTCTGACACCAGCTCCGGCTGCGAATGCTGGTCAAAATGGTGCTCCCATTCGGTTTCCAACCCAGAATCCAAGGCTGTTTGGAATGGAAATGGCTTCTGGCTCCGGGCCCCATCCAATGCCATCTCCATTGGATCTCTGTGGGGTCGCAGGGATTGGTTTGGCCGGAGCCAGGGGGCTGCCGAGTGGAACATTGGGATCATTCCCCACTCCACAGCCTGGCGTCTCTCCCAGCCCCGTGAGGTTGGATTTAAGGCTAAATTGGGAGGGTTGGGAGCAAGTTTGGGAACAGGGATCACCTTCTGCTGCAGGGTGTGTGCTCCGGAGGCATCATCCAGCCCAGCCAGCGCTGGCATTCCTAACACTCATCGCCACGAGTGACCTTCGCCTTGGACCAGCTCCCAGCTTTCCCTGCCTGCGGTTCCTGGCGTTCCCAGCTTCCCCTGCCTGCACCTCTCTCTGTGGTAGTTCCTGGGGTCGGTGGCCCTGAGTTGCAGCCACCCAGCTGCTGCCTCTCCAGGCTCATCCCGCTGCCATCCGTCGTTGTTCGCTTCCCCTCGGTTCTTCCCGCCGCTCTCTCCGGCACTGAGATGCGGAGCGCCGGCAGCGGGAGGTGTCGGGGGCTTGGTGTCTGGATCTGGATCCAGGAAAACTGGAGTTGGTTAATAATAATGACAATAATAACAATAATGATAAATCACACTGTTGTGTTTTACAATAGAAAGCTTTGGATCAGGAGCAGGGACACTCATCCTGCGAGCTGGGGGTGATCCTGGATGCGGCTTCCAGCTCATTACACGGAGACAAATGGCTTCTCCCTCCCCCAGCCTCAGTTTCTCTGCGGGTAAGGTGAGGATCTCTGCCAGGGGCTAAATTAGGGAATTAATATTGGTGGAGTGATTGAGAGATGGAAAAGGACATGGCTGTCAGAGCGCCCGGACCCGGGAATTTCTGTTGGGAGCAGTGCCGGTGGTGTCGGCAGAGAAGCCCCTTCTTTGTGTCCGCAGAGCTCAGGGCTCCACAGGGAGGGACTGGAGCCCCCCAGCTCCTTCCAGACTGGTTTGGGATCCGTGTGGGGACGTGGTGACTCAGCTCCATGGCTGGGTCTGACATGCATCCTGCATCCAGGTGGTTTGGCAGCGCTGGACCCCAATTCATTCCAGCCTCTTCCACCCTGTCCCTGTGCCGGCGTGTCCCTCGCTGTCCCAAAATCCTGGTGTCACTGAGTCCCTGGTTCCTGCTGGGAAGGGAATCCAGCTGGATGGATCTTTTATATTTTTCCTTAAACATTGTAATATTTGTTCCATGTTATAAATCACTGCCCAGCTCCGTGTGGAGGGAGGATTTATGGGCGCAGGTGGGAGGAACGCGGCTCTGGGGACCTGCTGGAAGGGTTTTATGGTGATGGTGTCTCAGCAGGGAGAGGGCTCCGGCTGGGAATCCCTCCTGGGGATATGGTGGGAGCGGGGATCAGTCCTTGGGGCGAGATGGACCCGACTGGGATTGCTGAGGTCGGGACACATCTGCGGTGCCACTTGGGATTTTCTCTGTGCTGGAAGGGGCTGGAACGGTGGCACTGGCAGGTCACACCCCAGACAGGGGCTAAGCCAGAAAATGGGGTTCCAAGGCCTTTTCCAAGTCCCTCAAAGGCCAGTTTAAATCCTGGGAAGGTCTTGCTTTCTCACTGCAGCCATCAGTGTCACGCTGGGAATGTCTCTGGGGCTGCAGGAATGCCGTTAGGCAGCTGCTGACAAAGGTGACCCCGAGGGAGGGGGGCCAGGGGTGTCGGGTGCGTGGTGAGGACGGAGGACAGGGATGGGATGGGGATGCTCAGCCCAGGGGAGCTCTCCCAGCCAGGGCTCTCCCTGCTCCCCGGGGGCTGGGCTGGCTCCAGGGGGATTTTCCCTGCACCAGCACTGCCCGCAGCAGCACAAACGAACCAAGTAATTGGCAACATGGAAATATTTTGTGCTCATTAAGCAGTGGGAAGCGGCGGGTGAGGAAGCGGCGGGTGAGGAAGGGGGTTCTCCGGCGGTGTCCTCCGGACCGGTGCTCTCCAGTGGCATTCCCGGGGGCTGCTGGTGAACCCAAACCCTGGCTGGGAAGCAGGGCAGGGAGCACGCTGTGGAAGCCCCCTGGGATTGGGGGCTGGCAGTGGGAAGCCCCCCTGCCCTGGGGAGCGGAGGGGCCGGGTCCCTGCACCGCGGGATCCCCGGGTGTTGGGAACAGGAGCAAACCACGGGAGCAGTGGGGTCCCAGCCGCCGTATGGGGGGGCTGGGGGGGTCACCCCACATTTTCTCCTGATTACCGTGAATCCCACGGGTTAAAGGTGGTAACACCAGACCTCAGCAGCTGCCTTGGAGCTCCCCGGCCCCGGCACTGCTGGTTCCCAGGGGCAGCGTCACGGGGAGCCCCGGGGGGCTCAGCGTCCCCCCAGCACAGCACAGGAGAGCAGCAGGAGCAGGGGGCGACCCCTGAGGACCCTGTCCCTGCTCAGGGGGGGCCGGTGGGGTCCCCCCGCCATGCTCTGCCCCGAACACGTGCCGGCGGTGCCGGGGCCCCGGCGCTGCCCCCGGCGCGGCGCGGGGAGCCCAGCGGTGCCGCAGGCGGGGGAAGCTTTATGGCTGTAGTTAAAGGGACTTTATGATATTGTATCTGAACAATTGCCGGCTATTATCCGGATCGATGCCGCGGGATTGAGACGCCGGTTGATAACCCAGGCAGGGCTCTAATCGCTTTTAAACCGCGCAGGGTCGGTGGTGCCTTCCATAAAACCCCTCGGTGGTTTCTATTTTAACTTCCTGTCCCTGGAACCGGTGGGTTTTTTTCCCCAGGACACCCCGTTTTGGGGTCCTGGTTTGTCCCCCTCCGACTCAGTGCCGTGGGTGGGGACTGGGATGCTGGGATCCAGCTGGGGGGGGCTCTGGGGTGCCCAGCACTGCTGTGTCCTGCCCTGCTTAGGAACGAGGGGCAGATTTTGGGGTCCCCTTCCCACCCTTGGCTCGCAGTGACCGTGGCTGAGTCACGTCACCTCTGTGTGCTTCTCTTTCCGCAGCTGTGAAACGAGGACAATGATACCTTTCCCACCTCACAGAGGGGTTGGGAGGCTTAATTAGTTAATGTTCGTAAAGTGCTTTGAGGATTAATTAATATTGTGACTCTAATTTTTTCCGATGGTGAAATGCCACTTAAATATCTCTGCGCTGGTTCCTTCCTCCCTGACCCTGTAAAGCGATTCCACCCGGGAATGTCACCGGTCCCTGCAGGAGCCATGCAGCCCTGTCCCTGCTGGGTGGCATCTCCCCAGTGCTGAACTGGGAGGCGCTGGGGGCAGGAGGCACCAGGGTGGGTCACCAACCCCCCAGGGCCGTCCCAGAGTGTGGGGTGTGGCTCCCAGTGTGTCCACCTGGGCCTGATTCTCCTTGGCCAGGCTCTCCCTGCTGGAAGCCATTCCTCTGTCGGGATCACGCCACTCTCACCTCCCCGTGACACTGCTCATCCCTGCCCAGCCTGCTCAGGCAGCCTCATTTCCAGCAGGCTTGACCTGCTGGGATGCTCCTGTGGGAATCTGCCCCCAGCAAATCCCACATCCCGTGTCCGAGCCTGTCCAGCATTTGGGGGCTGGGGGGGGCCAGGCTGGGGGGTGGCCGTTCCCCAGTGGGCTGGGAATGCTGTGCTGGGCACGAGCCGAAGCACTGGGCAGCTGCTGGCACCGCCACGCAGGCACAGTGCCGGTTTGCCGGTGGAGACAAGCTGGGATCACACCTGTGTGGGATGCGGCTGGCAGGCGCAGGAGGGCACGTTCCGGTGTCTCTGTTCCCGCGTGCCATTAGTGGGATCGCTGACAGGCAGGTTTGGTGAGATGGTTTCTCAGCAGCAACTCTGCTCCGTCACGCTCTCCTGCTCCCTCCTGCTCTGCCGCAGGGACGGAGGGCAGGGGGACAGTGGAGGGGTCCCCGCCATGGCAGTGCCATCCCCCGGCCCTCTGGGGAGTGAAACCCGGGATTAGCTCAGCTCTGGCGCTGGGAGGGTCTCGGGCATCCCTGGCCCAGCTCCAGATGTGCTGCTGGGAGCAGCCAAGGGAAGAGCTGAGTGTGTCCCAGCTCTGGGTGAGCTGAAGGATCGCAGCCCCCGGCACTGGCACAAACTGGGGGCGTTTGGCAGTGCTGGAGATGTGTGAACTCCAGAGGGGCTGCTGGCAGGGAGCCGGCAGGGGGACTATGTGGTTCTGGCCGGGATGGGCTGATGGGATAGGATGGAGAATCAGGGATGGGTGGGGGGGAGGAACCTCATTGGAAAGCCCTGGAGGGAACCGGGACCCGCCGTGGAGTGAGGGAAAGGAGGAGGGAGGTTTGGGAGGGGACATATGCAGGGTGTCAATCCCAACTCCTCCACAGGGTGTGGGACAGGACAGACCGACGTCAGCGTCCCCACGCCCGGACCCTGCTCCGTGCCGTTAATGACATCCCGGCAATTAATCTGGAACTAATGCAATGATAAAAATAACCTGCTGTCCTTCCGCAGCGCCGCATCCCACGAGCTCAGAGGTGTTTAAAACCCATTTATCGCTGGATCCTGCTGTCAACCCAGCAATGGGGTGCCCGAGGTGGCACTGGAGGCCGCGAGGCCGTGACCAGAGTTTCCATCCCTGACCCTCTCCCTGCCTTCTGCAAGGTGTGATCCCCCCCAGCTCCCTCCAGTGCAGAGACTGGTTTACCAAGTGCCAGGTTTTAAATAATCTAAATTACATGAATATTTTATTTTTCTTCTTTCTAGAGTTGTGGAATTCCCAGGGGTTGGTTTTCAGGCTTTTCTCCGTAATGGAGGAGCAGGAACGTGTTCTTTTAATGGTAATTGAGATTCTTGCATCATTGCAGGACTTGGAGGCTGGATGGGCTTTAAATAACGAGAGTGTGGGGGAATTCAGGTTCTGGCTCCTCAAATGGGTTTCTGAGGTTTTTGGGTGATTTTTCTCCCTCTCATGGAGGTTGGAGCGCCTGGAAAACCCCATCCCACTGCCCCGGGAACCCTCCGTGTGCACCCGGATATTGAAGCTGGATCCTCCCACACCAAGGTTTGGGGCTTTCATTTTTGGCTTTGTTACCTTCTGCCTGGCACAGTGAGCACCCAGCTGGGGGGACACCCATCCCGGGGGGTTCTGCTGCAGGGATGCTCGTGGAGCAGGCGCAGGGAGGGGTTGGTGTCCCTCCTTTGCCGCGCAGGAGACCGGGGTGGTTTGGGAGGGATGAGGCTGAGCAGGACGGAGATGGCAGGGGGTGAAGCTTGGCCGCTGTGCCTGGCAGTGCCGTCACTGCCTGTCCCAGAACTCAGAGCACAGGAGTGGAATCAGCCAGCCCTGTGCCCTCGCGAGCCACCTCGTCCCTCCGCCCGCCCTTGCCTTGCCAGGGTGGATCCCGGCCCCGTTGGCACAGCATGGCACTGGCAGGGCCGGTCCCCCCCACAGCCCTTGTGGGGCGGCGGAAGGGGCTGCCGAGCACTTTCTGGATGGGGGGAAGCGGTTTCCGGCTGCTGGGGGAAACATCTGGATCCAATTCCCGCTCCACGTGCAGCCGGCCGGGCCGGACCCGCCGCTCCCGCACGGCGTGACGGGAGCAGCTTTGCTGCAGAGGGACCCACCGGCTCCCTGTCCTGTGATTGGGAGCCCCACGTTGTGTCCCCATCCTGCTGGGAACCCTCCTGCTGCATCCCCACCCCGCCAGGAGCCCCTCCGTCCTGCCCCGCAGCTCCCCTTGCCCCCTTGGCACCGCTCGGGGCCGTTGGTGCCCGTGCCCTGTGTCCTGCTGCCCCGTCCCGGGCAGGGGGAGCCGCTGCCCGCCCGTGCCTTTTGTCAGCCTCAGAGAAGTTGACCTTGACGCGCGCTGGAAGAGCCCTGCAGCTAATCGTGTTAGAGGTGTCTGACTGCGGCTCGCGCCGCTCTACCTGAGCGGCATCAGCAACGGGGCCGCGGCGGGCTCGGCGCCCCGGCTCAATAATTGATGCGTTTTTCTCAGCTCCCCCTTCCGTGAAAGGAAACCCAAGTGGCGGGTGGATAGCAGGGCCGGGAGGGTGGGGTGGGGGTGAGGATGAGGGCGGTGAGGGGGTGGGTGCCGCGTGGGGTGCTCGGGGCCGGCGCTGTGGGGTCGTCCCGCCGTGGATGGGGATGTGCTGAGGGTGCTCCGCGGTCATGTGGAGATATGGTGGGGTGGGAGCAGCCCCTTGGGTGCCCTCCTGCTCTGTCCAGCTTCCTCCCCGTGGGAAGACCCCAGGCACCACATTTCCACCCGCTTTTTTTGGGAATCTCTGCAGAAACCCTCAAAACGTGCCTTCCCGTGGGAGCACCGAGCATCCTCACACTGAGCATCTCCCTTTTCCTTGGGAGCATCTCCTGCTCTGGAGCCTGGCACAGCCCCCTTGGTGCCCCCACCACACCCCCCTAGGCTACCCTGCCCTCACCTGGGTCCCCATCACTCGGCCACCCTGAACCCTGCAGAGGGGACACTGGCCCCAGGTGCCCCCCGGCTCATCCCCCCACACCGGGCAGAGCTGTTTTACCTCCACACAAACCTTCCTCCCTGCCTCCCCCTTTTTTTCCCCCCTTTCCCCTCTTAGGCAAGCACGCAGGGAAGGGGAGAGATTTTAACCTTCTGCCTGGAACCAATTAAAAAGGTCTTTCCACAGAGACGAAAGTGCTCGTGCACCTTTGTGTGCTGCGAGCGGGGGGAAGAAAGCAGAGGCGGCCTTTGAAGGGGGGATGAGGTCCCTCCGCTGGGACCCCTCCGGGCTTTCAAAGCCTGCGTTATTTCTTTATTTTTAAATAGCCAAATTAAAGTGCCTCCCGCTTCCTCCCCTCCCCGCTCGCACATCGCTCACGTGGCCCCCGCCAGCTGTGGGGGGGATGCGGGCGGTGGGCACAGCTGGTCCAATGCGGGGCCTTCTGGGCGTGGAGGGGGTCTGGGCACCCCAAATCCCAGCTGGGACCCCTCTGGGATGGGGCAGAGCATCCCTCCTTCCTGCTGGGATCGCAAAGGCCGGCAGTGGGAGGCAGAGGGACCGGCTGGGGGGTGCTGAGGGGTCCTGGCTGAGCTAGAACAGGGCTGCTCTCACCCAGCACAGCCCCCCAGCCAGGACAGCCCCCTGCTCACCCAGTACAGCCCCCTGCTCACCCAGCACAGCCCCCCAACCAGCACAGCCCCCTGCTCACCCAGCACAGCCCCCCAACCAGCACAGCCCCCTGCTCAC
>NW_020955954.1:725693-758712 GCF_003031625.1 Empidonax traillii
CCAGCACAGCCCCCCCCACCCCACCCACCGCCCCTTGAACTCAACCAGCCGAACGCATGAGTGGGTTTCTTCAAAGGGCCCCCCAAACCCTGTCCCGCCGCCCCCTCCCCAGCCCCGTAAGCCCCCTCTGAAAGGGCCCCAGAACAAAGCACAGGAAGGGATTGCGGTGGTTTCCGCACGGACCTGACTGTGGAGTCGCTCAATGGAAGAGGAGCCAGGACGCTTTTCATTTCATCCCCTGGCCCCGCTCCGGCCGCGGGCCGGGCCCTGCCTGCCCGGCCCCCCGCCCCTTCTGCCTTTAGGTTGTGGGGTTTTTTATAGTCTCAGATTTATTTTTCCACAGTGTAATTCTGAAAGACAGCGGGGATGAATTATTCATTCCCCCTCTCCGCCTTTGCATACAATCCCGGCCGGGGAGGGGGCCGTGGCGAATGTGTTTGTGTGCAGGGCTGGCCCGAGGGGAATTGAAATCAATTTTTGGGGTCTAGGTGGGGGCATTTGGTGATTTTGGGGGCTTGGAGGGGCTGGGATGAGGCGATGAGGCCAGGAAGTTTCTAGTGGGGAATTATTCCCTTTCCAAAGCTGCCACAGGGGTGCAGGTGCTGGTGGGTGACCCCAGTGTCTGGGCATTGGGTCAGGGTCTCCTGTGTGTCGGGGGGGCTTTAGGGTGGGCACCGTGGTCCCTGATTCACCCATTGCTGCCCACAGGCAGCACCCATCACATTCCCCTGTTCCTGTCCAAGGGCAGCGCTGGCACACACAGCCCAGGACAAAAAGAGGGGAAAAAGTAAAAAACACCCTTTTTTCCATAAATTTCTGCTATTCTTAGGTGTTCCTTTAGCCCAGCCTGGAATATGAAGCCAGGTTGAGGGGGAGGAGGGATTCCCCAAAGAGCAGGGAGAGCTCTGGCTGCTGCTGCCTTTATCCCCATCCTGCCACCTCCTTCATCCCCGTCCTGCCACCTCCTTCATCCCTGTCCTGCCACCTCCTTCATCCCCATCCTGCCACCTCCTTCATCCCCGTCCTGCCACCTCCTTCATCCCCATCCTGCCACCTCCTTCATCCCCATCCTGCCACCTCCTTCATCCCCGTCCTGCCACCTCCTTCATCCCCATCCTGCCACCTCCTTCATCCCCATCCTGCCACCTCCTTCATTCCTGTCCTGCCACCTCCTTCATCTCTGACCTGTGCCCCCCATGGCTCCCTCTCCCCCCACAGCCTCCCATTCTCTGCCCTTCCCTGGGGACACACGGGCAGCTGGTGCCACCGCTGTCCCTGGCATGGCAGTGACAGGACCTCAGAGCTGGCTGCCAAAACCTGCGGGGGGATAAAGGGATGAAGTGAGGGGTGGGACTGGGGAGTGAGCAAGGTGGGGATAAGGAGATGAAGGGAGAGGGGGATAAGGGGGTGAAGCGGCGCGAGGTGGGGGCAGCACCCCGGGCAAAGCTTTAATCTGATTAGTGTTGGAGTGAATGGACAAAGCGAAAAGGCTTAAACCGCGGTGAAAGGAGTGGGGAGGAGGGGGGGGCTGAGAAGTGGAGACCCCGTCTGGTCGCGCCAAATTAGGTCAGATTTGGCTGGGCGGACATGAGAGGAAGAAATAAGGAGGGGGAAGCGCCAGGCAGGGAAACGAGGGCGGCTGTGCCGGCCCTGGGACCCGCCTGGCACCGCTGGTCTCTGTGCCAGGGCTGTTCGCCCCCTCCCCTCCCCGTGGGTCCGGGACCTCCCTCCTCTGCAGCCTGGCACGGTGGTGGAGGTGCTGGGGAAGAGCCCCCCTTGCTCCTACCTGTGCCCCGTGTCACCTGGGATGGGGACAGCCTGCACAGTGCTGGGTGCAGGGGGAGCTCCTGGAGCCGCCTTCGCCTGCAGTGCCCGGGGCTGGAGCAAAGGGCTACTGGGGGGCTGCTCCCCCCCATCCCCTCCGCAGGGGTGGCCGCCCTCCCCTCCATCCCCTTCTCCAGCGATCGATCCTTGCCCCCGATCGATGGGCTCTTCCCTGCGGGCGAGGGGCGGTGCTGCCCGGCCGGGCAGGAGAAATGGCTTTTCGCAGAGCCTGGAGCGGGATTCAGCATCGATCTCTGGTGCCTCGTCAGAGATCAATTAGGCCGGTCATTAGCCGTGCCCAGAGCGCCGCGGGGGCCTGAGCCGTGCAGGGAGTGGGGAAATGCCGGGCTGGCAGAGGGTACCCACCCTGTGGGATGCTCAGGAGGTGCCAGCATCCCAACCTGCACATCCACAGACCCCTCCATGCCTCGATTTCCCAGATTAGAGGTGGGATAGAGGCTGTTCCAGCGTGGCTGAGGGGCTGGGGATGGTCCCCTGGACTGTGAGAGCCTGTTGTGGCAGCCTCGTGGCTGGGCTGGGCTCCAGCTCCACAGCAGCATCTCCTGATGGGAATGTTTGTTTGGAAATCACTTCGGAGCTGTCGGTGTGGCCGGAGCCATCCAAGGAGCGGGAAGGGGCCGGGCAGGAGCGTGGCTGTCCTGGGGGCTGACGAGTGACCCGGGTGTGTGTCCGGCCTGGCTTAGGGGGGGCAGCGCCTGCGAGGCCCCGCGGGACCAGTGGAGGAGCAGGACAGTGGCCAGGTCATTGTCCTGCTGGGAGGCCAAGCAGTGTGGCTGAGACCACCCAGACGGTGGTGAGGGGACTGAACAGCACCCCTGGGACGGGAGACTGTGGCCAGGAGCATTCCAAGGGGCAGGAGCTTGGGGGAGCAGGAGGAGCGATGCCTGGGGGCGTGGAGGGGAGTGGGACCAGTTGTCATCTCTTGGGCTTGAGTGTTTATGACTGTGAAGGACCTGAAGGTCCTTGTCATCTATGCAGGGACATGTTGTGAGTAACCTCTGCATCCCCCTGACCTGGCATCTCCCAGCCCCAGCATCCCCCTGACCTGGCATCTCCCAGCCCCAGCATCCCCCTGACCTGGCATCTCCCAGCCTGGCATCCCCCTGACTCAACATCCCCCAGCCACATCATCTCCCTCACTCAACACCTCCCGTCCTTGACATCCCCCAGCCGTGCCCCAGCCTCCTCCTGTGCCCATCTCTCCCCTGACTCATGGGTTTGTGCCCATCCAGGTGCTCTCACAGGCAGCAGAGCACGGTGGGGGCATCACAGCGTTGTGGCACGGCATTTGACATCCACCCTCCGTGCTGCTGCCCCGTCATCCTCCCCCATTCCCTCAGCCAAAACGCAGCTGAGAGCAGAGCTGAGCAGAGCAGACCCCTGGCTTTGGGCAGGATGACCTGGGGCAGGTACTGCCTGCAGCAGCCGCCTCTGCCCGCGAGCTGCAGCTTCTAAGAAACAGAAAATAAAGAGAGTTTCAGAAAGGAGAAAAAAAAAAAAAAAAAAAAAAAAAAAAAAAAAAAAAAAAAAAAAAAAAGGAAAAGTTCCCCGATTACATCTGGTGAAGTGACAAATCTGCCAGGCAGGTGATTATTCCGGGTACGGACGTGCCGAACACAGATGCCGATAGGATTAAAGGGGAAGGGGGGGAGCTCGCCCTGTTAAACCAACACCTGATAAAGGAATCAACCAGCCCGAGGAATAAATTCCCAGCGCTGCCAAGGTCGTGCGCCGCTGGGCCCGCTGCCACCGCCACGGGGAGGGGACGGCGTCCGAGCTGCAGGGTGACCCATCCGGCACCGAAGCCCCGCGCCCGGGCACCCCGGCACTGCCGCAGCCCCCGCTCCCCGGAGCGCCCGTACCCGGCATGCCCTCGGCTGCCTGGTTGCTTTCCAGGCACGTCCCGGGCATCCCCTTGGGATGGCGCAGAAAATTAACAGCAGTTCAGATCTGAGGAACTTTATGACACGTGTATGATAGGACTGAACCAGGGCGTAATTGAATGACGGATGAGCTTCCAAGAGCCACATTTCCAGGGAGTAATGAAAAATAGAAGTGCTATTGACTAAAGGAGCTTTCGGCGGCCGGGCGGCTCGGCGCGGGATGAGCCGCTGCCGGCGGGGGGAATGCATCAATACGGCGAGTAATAGCTCAGTTATTATAACTCTGGAAATGTCATTCAGGCCTAACCAGAGAACACTGGCTATTAACTAGCCTTAAACAGGACGCGCCGGGCGGGAGCCTGAGCCGCCAGCGCCCGGTAATTATTTTACTTCTTTTCATGGCTCCATAACCTTTCCCGTCGCGGGGGGTGGCCTGAGTGCCCGCAGCCCCGGGGGTCCCTGTGCCTTCCCGTGCCGTGGCACCGAGCCTTGGGAGCTGCTCCAGGGCAGGGGCCCCGTGGCACCCTCAGTTTGTCCCTGTCCCTCTCAGGAAATGCTGGTGTTGCTCTTGTCAGCTGTGGCCACGAGCTCAGGGCTGAAGCCTTTGTGCACATCCTTCCCTGCATCCCTCCTTCCCACGTCCCTCCACGTGCACAACCCTCCCTTCATCCCTTTCCACATCCCTCCCTGCATCCCTTCCCTCATCCCTCCCTGTGCACATCCCTCCCTGCATCCCTTCCCATGTCCTTCCCCGTGCAAATCCCTCCCTGCATCCCTCCCTGTGCACATCCCTCCCCACATCCCCAGTGCCTCTGCTGAGACAGGCAGCCGGCAGCGGCGGGATCTGGGCTGGCAGAGACCGGCTCAGGGCCCGGTGCCCTGCGGAGCCCCAAGGTGTAATGAAAGCTCAGGGGAGAGTATCGAGTGATCCTAAATGGATTTTCTCCATTAGCTCAGCTCCATCAGCCAGTTATCTGCTCCTGGAGTGCTCCAGGGCTACTGGCACTGGCACTCAGAGTGCTCCCAGCACCTGCTGCCTCAGCACAGCACCCACCTGCCATGAGCAGCACTCATCCTGCCATCCCAGCACCCACCTTGTTACAGGGCCGTCTGGTCTCAGGATGACATTTTTGGGGGCAGCATGTCCGTGGGAAGGAGAGTGGGATGTAGGGGGACCCCACAGCCCAGCCTTACCTGCAGATACCCCAGTGTCCCACCCTGCCATGGGGAAGGTGTAGGGGGGGCATGGCAAGGTGAGGGAGGGGCCGGCTCATTCCCGCACGCAGCCGTTCCCTGCTTGGCAAGTCGGAGTTCATCATTAGCCAGGAAATAATTAATTGTTGGGCAGACAAAAGGCATCGCTCGGCCCCCCCAGAGACCCCGTCAAAGGGAACTGTCAGGGGCGGGCGTGATAAATTACGGCTCCGCAGCTCCGCATTTCGGCGGCGCCGGGACAGGGACAGGCCCGTGGTGTCCTTTCGCTGGGGGTCACCGGGGGCCGGGTCTTACCTCGCGTCCCCCACGAGCACTGGGGTGGCACCGGGCTGGGGTAGGGGTGGTGGGGGGACAGGCAGGGCCCTGCCCTGTGCCCGCCGTGTCCGTCCTTCCCAGCCGTGTCCCCGTGCCCGCCCGGCCCCGCCGTGCCGTCCTGCTGGGCAGCGCCGGCCGATTTCCACCGCGTCGGCGTTTTCCCGGTGATTGCGGGGCCGGCGCTCGCCCAGCTCTCCCGCCGATCAAATTACTGCCATCGCCCCCAATTCCCCGTGAATCCAAGTGTTCCAAGGTTAAAGAGTCATTGGTGCACCCGCCACCCCCTGTCCCGCCACCACCAATCCGACCGCTACTGGAAAATAGTGACCATGACCAAAGTAATGCACCAGGATGTGTTTGTGCCTGTAAATTGGTGTGTCTTGAACCAGCTGGGGTGAGGAACGGGCTCCTTGTTTGTCTCCTCTGCTGCTGGGCCTGCGCTGTGCTGGAAGTTCCAACCCTGGGACAGGGAAATGGAGGCAGTGGGTACCACCCCGGTGTCACAGCAGGACTGTGGCACATCCCAGTCGTGTCTCTGGGTTGACACCAATGGAAATGGCTCTGTGGAGCGCTGGGGTAGCAGCTGGTTTGACTCAGAGACCAAAGGGTAACACTGGCCCTCCTGGGACCCTTTTCTGCTGCCACCCGTCCCTTGACCGTCCCCTCACAGCACCCAGGACACCCGAAATCTCCCTCCAACCTGGTGATGGTGGGACTGGAAGGGTGGGCACCCGAGGACAGGCTGTCCCTCGCCCCCAGGATGGCAGGGAGGTGACGGCAGATGGGACATGAGGCTGGCACTGCCGCAGTGCCGCTGCCAGTGCCACTGGGGACCCCCCTGCCTGGGCCTGTGCCCGCAGCGTGCCAGGACCAGCCGCAGTGAGCGTCGGGGCTCGGCCGCGCTAACGAGGTCACTCCCAGGGGGCTGTTTACCCCGTCCCCCGCTGGAGACCCCCAAAGGGCGCCTTGATCCGGCTGTCCCAGCGGGCTGCGGCGCGGAGGCGGCGCGGGCGGCGGGGGGGCCCGGCTGTCACCGGCTGATAACCCCCAGCGGCTCCGTCCCGTGCCCGTTATCAGCGCCCGCCCGCCTGGCCAGACGCGGTAATTAGGGCGCTCAGCGTGAGCCGCCGGAGCACGGATGAGCACGCGTGGGCCTGTGCACGGGCTGGCACGTGCCCGGGCTCCGGCTGCGAGAGACGTGCCGGGCCCGACGGCGGCGGGGACGTGAGCGGGGCTGGTGCTCGGTGTGCGCTGTGCCAGGCTGGGATGGTAACCATCCGTCATTTAGGGAGTGAGGGCGGCCTCTCCTCTCTCACCTCCTTCCAGACCCTCGTGCCTCTGTCACCTTCGTTGTCAGCCACCACTGTGACCTCTCATGCCACCTGTCTCTGCCCCTTCCATAACCATTTGGCTCCATGTGCCCTCCACTGGCCCCTCACCCTTCTCCCTCTTGGACCCTCATTCCTGTCCCTGCTGGGTCCAGGGGATTTGGGTGTCCAGCGAGCCCCCTGTCCTGCCATTGCCGTGCCCATCCCATCATTCCCATCCTATTGTGTCCAGCCCTCTGTGCCCATCCTGCCATGCCCACCTAGCTGTGCCCACCCCGCCATGCCCCTGTGGCTCCCTGGGAGCAGCCGAGGCACTGCCGGCAGTAACACAATTACTGTTACACTTTCCAGCCCTCGTCTCTCCCGCAGTGAATTTCTGCTGTGATTCGATTTCCGCAGATCCCGGCCGTGGATCCCGGCTGGCTGCCGCCATCCCCGGAGCCGGGCGGGTGCCGGCGCTCCCAGGGGAGGGCGAGGGGCAGTCGTGGCTGGAGACCCCCTCGGTGCCATCCTGTGGGCATCACGTCACCGAGGGCTGGCAGCGAGGGACGTCACACCCGCCGTCCGAGGGGCTCCCGGTGTCTTGGTAACCGGGAACTGCTCTGGTGGTGCCGCTGGCAGAGCCGTGCCGGGGTGTGAGGGCGGTGCCAGCTCCCCTCGGCACACACGGTGCTCCCAAAAGCGTGTGGGGAGGGATGTGGAGAGGGTGCCCTGCCCTGGATGGGGTGCCAAGGGGACACAAGGGAGTGGCAGTGTCTGGGTGGGTACGAGGGGGGCACAGGGGAACACTGGGGTGTGGTCCAGGGTGGCTGGGCACGGTGCAGTGGGGGCTGGGGGTCATTCACCCACATCCTGGGCTGGGGGTCATTCACCCACATCCCACGCTGGGGCTCGTGGTGCCTCCCCAGTCCCCTCCCAGGGCTCGTGGCCGGCTCTGCTCGGTGGCCTCAGCGTCCGGGCTGGGCTGTGGGAGAAGGAGCTGGAGCGGGACCTCTGCACCGCCCCACTTTATTATTGAATTTAACCTACAGTCTTCCTTACATGCCACAGTGCCCGTAACTAGTGCAGAGGCTGCTTTTATGTGCAAATGAGGCTTTTTTTTTTTTAATCTTTGACAGAGAATGTGCTGTGTTTACATAACAGAGGGCCCTGGTACTCTGGAGAGGGCCACTGACAGTGCTGGCAGGAGATGTTAAGAAAGATCTAACATTTCTGATCTCTGTTTAGCCAGAGGCACTGCGAGGCGGCGGGAGCAGCAGGGGAGGGTGGCTCGGGGGTGCCCGGGAGAACAGCTCGGCTGTGGCCCGGGAGGGCACCAGGGCCGGGGACCTGGGGCAGAAGGGATGGAGCAGCTGCAGGGATGGGGTGGCACCAGAGGGTCACATCGTGGGGGTCCCCACGCTGGGGTGGAGACCCCAGAGCCCTCTGCAACCCCAGAGCGTGGGGCAGGGTCTGCCCTTCCCTTGGGCTGATGGTGCTCCCAGAGGTTCGGGACCATCCGGTGACCTCGGGATGACCAAAAGCTGGTGGTGAAACCAGGAGCTGTTGGGATGAACTGTCCCAGTTTCCCTCCAAGATCCACTGCCACCAGCAAAGGGAAAAACTCCTCCCGCCAGGTTAAGTGGAAAAATGACCAATATCCTCCGTCCTGCCGGGTTCAAGCGCATTAATTCCGGGGACTCGGTTAATGGCAGTATTGATTAGTCTCAGCACTGGGCTAACGAGCATCCATGCTAATGAGGGGTGAGTGGTGGGAATTGCAGCAGCTGGAGCAGTTCCAGGGAGCTTTGGTTGGGGGGAGAGGGTAGAGCACCCCAAAAAGGGGCTTTACCTGCCTGGAGAGTGGGTTTGTCCTCCTGGGATAGGCTCTGGCACATGGAAAGTGGAGTATTTGTGTGCCAAAAATACAATTTCCGATTGACATCTCTGCTTTTTTCTGGACAAGAGAGTGATGTTATGAATCTGAGGGAAAAACCTGTCTGATCCATGCTGGGCATCATGGCAGGATCCATCCATCTGGCTTGTCCATGCTGTGCTGGATCGTCATGGAGCAGCCAGCTCCCAGCTCATCCAGGGGGTCAGCCAGCTCCCAGCTCATCCAGGGGGTCAGCCAGCTCCAGGCTCATCCAGGGGGTCAGCCAGCTCCCAGCTCTTGTGTTCACAGCTCTGGTTGGGTTTATCCCAGGCACATGCAGGGCTGGGAGCTCCAGGGTCCCTCTCAGGCAGACACTGGGTGGGAAGGGATCTCCGTGATCCCAATCCCATGCACGGCGCGGTGGGACCGGGGGCAAAGCCTCCCCAGCTCTTCCCTGAAAAGCTGCTCAGTTTTTGAACTCTCTGCTTTTTTCTTTCTTTTCTTTTTTCACTGCAAACACTTGAAAGGCCCCGTTCCTCCCTCTGCTGTTCCCAGCAGCCCCCCCTCGCTCTGCCCCCCTGGCCTCGTCTCACCGCGGTCCCCGAGCGGAGCTGGGGGCGTTGGTGACACCCCAAGTTTGGTTTTGCATTTTTCTTTGTGCAACTTGGCAAAAAGGGGGGGGGGGGGGGAGAGAATTAACTTGGTGTTTGGAGGATCAAGAGCAGGTTTTGCTTCGGGGTCCCCATGGGTACCCTTGGGGTGATACCACAATGGGGTACCAGCCCTGCAATAGGGTGCCAGCCCCGAAATGGTGTGCTGACCCCAAAATGGGGTGCCAGTGCTGGAACGGGGTGCCAATGGTGCAGTGGGGTGGAGGAGGCCGGGGCTCCTTTGGCGGCATTTTCGGCACCGATTTGGTGGGAATCCTCTCTGAGGTGCCTCGTGCCCAGGCCCCGACAGGCTCCTCTTGCATTTAAGCAAATTTGATTTTCTTCTGTGTGCTAAAGCCTCCCCACAGCCCGGAGTGGGCTCTGGATCCACCTCCGGATCCACAAACAGGCTGAAATAACAGCTCCGGGGGTCCCCATTTGTCTCCTCGTGCATCCCATCTCATCCCGCTCTGTCGCCCCGTCCTGTAATATCTCAGCATCTCCCTAAAGCAAAAGATGACAATAAAGTGTAAATGGGGAGTGTTGGCTCTGGAGTGTAATGATGGCAATTTAGATGCCAGCCGTCATTTCCCCGCCGTTGCCCCAGGTAACAGGAGCCGCCGAATCCGGTGGGAGCGCGGCCGAGGCGGGACGAGGTTACCTCGGAGGCTGATGGCTGTCCTGGGATTTTCTGTCATTTACCTTGAAAGGAGGGAAAGGGAAATAACCGTAAATGGAGGTGTTTGCCTTGGCTGAGCCGGGCCAGGGGTGCTGCCCCCCCATCCCAGCTGGGCCAGCACCGGTCTGTGACCAGCTCCAGGGCTGGCAGGGCTGGGGAGGCACCCACTGGTTCTGCATGGAATTTGCATCCATTACCCACAGTGCCCACCCCACTCCCCGTCCTCGTCCTCATCCCCATTCCCATTCCCATCCCTGTCCCCATCCCCAGTCCTGTCCCCAGGAGAACGAGAAAAGGAAAGGAAGAGAAGGCAAGACAGGGAAAGAGAAAACCATAACAAACATGCCTAAACCCCCCTGTGCCCATCTCCTGTGCCCCCCTGCCCTGTGCCCGTCCCATCTCCCGCCCCCCGCGCTCCCACTCGCTCCTTCTTTATTTTTTTAATCAACCGCGTCGCTTTCCCGGCGCCGAAGCGTTTCCCAGCCCCGCACTCAGGAAACCTCATTAACACAGATCAAAAGGAGCTTTTAATGATTTATAAAGGTGCAGTAGTTTGGAGAAATTAAATAATTTAGGTGCTGTGTGTACGGCGGGTCCCCCCGGACCGCATTACCGGCGCTCCGTGAGCCGCGGCACCGGGGACAGCGCCGGGGCCTCTGGGGACCAGCACTCGGCACCGCCCCGGGGGCTGGGGGTGATGGAGACGGGGTGTCCCCTGAATGTCATCTCATCCCTGCCAGCACTGGGGCTCAGCTGGGTGGGATGCTGGGGACCCCCGGCACAGCCCGGAGGGGGGTTGGGATGCGCTGGGTGCTCGGGGTGCTGCTGAGGTGGCAGCGCTCGCTCCCCGCCACAGAAAATGTTTGCCAAGGTGGTTAAAATAAACCTGGGCACTGGTGGGATGGGGCGGTGGGATGGGGGGCAGTGGGATGCTCTGGACCGACGCTGGGTGGAGATGGGTATCTGGGTGCATCCAACTCTGGCTCCATCCCCTCCCGGCCCACTCAAGTGGCTTTTGCCTCTCGAGCGGGGAAGATGGATCTGCCTCCAGGACGCCGGGACCGACACGTGGCCCGAATTCTCCCCCCCAGCCTTGCCTGGCTCCCGCCCGGCGCCGCCGTTTGTGTCCCGCGGGGCGACACTCGGCTCGGCTCGGCTCGGCAGCGATTCCGGCTGCCCGAGGAGAAGGAGGAACAGATGGAAAACCAGCCTAAACGTTCCCGGCGTGAAGTCCATTGCCGGCCACGGACTTGCCAGGCCCCAGCCGAGCAGCAGGATTAATGCAGGGAAGAGCCCCTGGCAGGGGCCGGTGGGTGCCTGAGCCCCAGGGGCCGTTCCCCACCATCCCTCCAGCTCCGGGAGCTCCTTTGTGCCCATTTCCCTCAGGGGACCCCGGCGGGGTTGGGAGGGGTGAGGGAGGGGCTGGCATCAGCCCCTCTGCAGCTGAATTCCCATCAGGTTGTGTTTAATAGCAGGGGAGAGGGCGGCAGGGCTGGGGGGGCCGGTTTGGGGGGGGGGGGGGGGAGCTGCTGTGTTTTATTTTGCTCTGTAATAGGCTTATTACTCCTGATCACGCTGTGACTATTTGAATGAAGGAGATTTCGGGAGATGAAAGCGGAAGGGAGGTTTTAAGTCTCTCAGTGCCTGGCCCCGCAAGGACGGGTGCCCTTGGAGAGGGGGGGGACCCCATACCCGGGACCCCCTGCCCCAATTCCCCCCTCGCCTCACTGCCCCCACGAGCCCTGTCCAGCCCCCACTGGTTCCAAACCTCCTGATTTCCAGCCTCAATTTATTCATGGCCGGTTTATACCCATTTGTTTATGTGCCAACACCGTTCCTCAGCTTAAATAGCTCTTTTCCATCCATAATATCCCCCCCCCCGTATTCCAGCGGGCGCAATCATATCTCTTTTCAAGCTGTTCAGGAAAGAAAAATCTGAATTATTTAACCCTTGGGACACTGGCTGGTCTCGCAGGGTGTGGAGAGACAAATCCGCTTTGTTCCCACGCTGGGTCACTGCCTGAATTTGGGAATTTTGGGGGGATGCTGCTGCTGCTCAGAGGGGAAACTGAGGCTATGGGTGCAGTTGAGGGGACCAGGGCCAGGGCTGGGGCACAGGGTTTGCTCTCCTGGCTGGCTCTGACCCCCAGGGGCTGGGGGGCTGGGGCTGGGGCTGCCTGTTGGGAAGGTTTTTCCCCTCCATGGTGAATATCCAAGAGGTAAAAACTTGGGAAGCCACTGTGCTCCCAGCATGGAGATGCTGCCCTGCCTGTCCAGGGGACCGTGGCACTGGATCCAGTGATGACATTGGATGCAGTGATGGCATCATCCCCATCCCTGGCATCATCCCCGGTGATGGGATCGTCCCCTTCCCGTGGCATCATCCCCATCCCGTGCCATCAGGCTGGGGTGCCCTGGGGGGAGCCCAGGACCCCCTGCAGAGGTGGGGTGCCCCGTGCTGGGGGTCCCCACAGCTCCCTGCAGCCCCCCTGTGAAGGGTGACCCCCTCCCCAGAGCCCCCCCAGCAGAGGGTGACCCTCTCCCCGCAGCCCCTCCCCACGTCTGTCTCCATCTGGGCCATTTATCAGCTTTAATCAGCTTTAATTCAGCAATTTGTCAGGCAGGCAAAGGCCCTCGCAGTGAGTTTTTCCAAAAAATATAATAATTATTATTATTATTCCCCTGATACGTGGAGGGCCCCCCCCTCCTTGTCTTTGCTTGGGCTTTAGTAACGATCATTAAAATAAATAATTTTTTTAAATAAAAGGCAGCAAGAAGAGGGGGTTTTTTTTGTGGGCTCTTTTTTTTTTTTTCAATATTTTTTATTGTTCTCTGTGCGTTTGAAAATTGTTTCCCAGTAAATTCCAGCCCTTTGTATTAATTTTACATTTTCCAATGTTACCTTGCCAGGGGCAGGGTTGGCACAACTGGCTCGGGAAAGGAGAGGGAAGGAGAGGGAGAAACCCTGCTCCTTAATTAGCGCGCTCCCTGTGTGATCAGAGAGCTTATGAGGCAGGTAATGAGCTGGAGGGGGGCTGCAGGAGCCCCCTCCCTGCACCACCTCCCCTTTTTGGGGTGCCTTTGGGATCACCCTCCATCCCGCCGGCCCCAGGGATGTGGGATCACCTTTGGGGTGTCTGTGTGATGAGTTTGATCCAGTCTCAGCCCTGCTAGCAGCTGCCACAGGCTTTGGGGGGGCTGGGGGGGTTGTGATCACCATCCCCATCCCACCAGGGCCATGCTGACCCCCCTGGAGCCATGGAGTGACCCCCATCTCTGGTCATGCCAAGGTTGGGGGGGGGGGGCCGTGCTGTGGAGTCCCAAATTAATTAGCAAAGAAAACTCACTCAATGAGGGGGGGAAGCCAAGCTGCCAGATTGGCTCCTGGGGGCACCTGTGAATTTGGCCTCGAGCTTTACCGGCTGCGGTGCCGCCAGCTCCGGGGTCTGGAGTTTGGGGAGGGGGACACAGGGGTCACCCCGAAGAGCTGGAGCGGGGGTTGCTGGCATGTGCCAAGGAGTCCTCCAGGGCTGCTAATCCCTTAATCTCTTGGATAAGCAGCGCCAGGAAGGCAAACGACACCGGGATTGTGGCACTTGGCTGCGGCGGTGCCGGCGCTCCGCCGGGATCCCCGGGAAATAATCATTTTGGTGTCGCTTCCTGCTGAGTGGTGCCGGTTTATCGGCATAAAACAAAGAGACCCTGGGTTAATCTGGAGGTTAATAGGGATGTTGGGGTGGGATGGGTGGGATCAGGCCCTGGATCACGGTTAAACCGACCGGTGAGGCCCTGTCCCGGTGTGCCGGGCTCGGGGGGGGTCGCGCCCCGCTGACCCCGAGTCGTCCCGCAGGTTCCACCGGGGGGACTACACGGTGGAGGTGAGCATCAACGACTACCTGGACATCTACTGCCCGCACTACGAGGAGCCGCTGCCCGAGCGGATGGAGAGGTACATCCTGTACATGGTGAACTACGAGGGACACGCGTCCTGCGACCACCGGCAGCGCGGCTTCAAGCGCTGGGAGTGCAACCGCCCCGACTCCCCCAACGGGCCCCTCAAGTTCTCCGAGAAGTTCCAGCTCTTCACCCCCTTCTCGCTGGGGTTCGAGTTCAGACCCGGCCACGAGTACTATTACATCTGTGAGTGGGGAGGGCGTGGGGCGGGTCTGGGAGCACATCCTGGGGGTGTCCCGGCATTGCCGTTGTGTTTTGGTGACCCAGAATGTTGCAGAACCCCCAAATCCAGCTGTTCCCTGTGCCCACAGCACAGATCCCAAAGCCTTTGTGGGGCTGAGTCACAGCCATGGGCATGGGAGTGAGCAGGACTGTCCAGAGCCATGGGATGATAGGAATGGTCTCATCCCGACGGGAACACCACTGGCACCAGTAATGGTGCTGCACCAGGGCAGTGGCACTGCCAGCCCCGGGTTCTGTTCCCCTCTTCTCCTCTGTATTCCTGTGCTTTCCCATGTTTTCTGTGCTCTCCCATGTAATTCCTGTGTGCTCCCATGTGTTGCCATGCTCTCACTTACATTCCCATGCTCCCTCATGTATTTCCTACGCTCTCCCGTGTCTTCTTGTGCTCCCACTTATATTCCTGTGCTCTCCCACGTATTCCCGTGCTCTCACACGCAATTCCCGTGCTCTCCTGTGCATTCCCGTATATCCTTCTGCTCTCCCTGGTCTGGGCTCCCTTTTCTCACCCAAACCTGAACCCCAAACTGTCCAACCCTCTCTGGTGCTGTTGGCAGGATGAGGGTCCTTGGGAGGGCATTTCCACCCCTGGAGTGTCTGCAGGGGCCAGGGCAGAGGTGAGGGACAGGAGCCAGATCGGTTTCCTCATGAGCTTGCTGGAGTCATGGAAAAATAATCCAGTGCTGCTGGGAGCAGGCGCTGGGATAAAGCCCAGACCCAAACAAGGCAGTGTGACCCCGGTGACACCCAGAGCCAAGGACCCGCCGTCCCCTCCGGAGCCACCGCCACGCTCCTCCGCCTTATCGTTTCTCCCTCTTTTTCCTAAAGCAGCTGTTTTCAGCCCACTTAATTTGTTCCTTTTATCTATATTAAATTACCATTTCCCCCTCTCTCCCTCCCCCCCCTGTAAAATGTCACCGGCGCAATAACTGCGGCCACAACTCACTCTCTCCCCCCCCCCTTTATTTTATTTTATTTTTTTATTTTTTAATGTCGTTAGGGAGAGATTACACAGGAGTAAATGGGAAGCTGATCATTGCTAACCCGGTTAGAATTCCCGTCATGCGGAACATTAGAAATTATGCCTCTTTGAGGAACCGTATTTAGCAGACATGAAAGAAAAGAAATTACCTCCTCCTCGAGCCCATGGATTGGAATCCATTAACCCGCCGGCACCGGGACACGCTCGTGGCCCCGGCGCAGGTCAAGGGCACCTCGTGGCCCTGGGGACCCGGGGATGGAGCTGGGATGGGGTGCTGTGGGGTGGGGATGCTGTGGGGTGCTGTGGGGTGGGGATGCTGTGGGGTGCTGTGGGATCCCTGTGCTCGACACAGCACCTTCTCCTTCCCCCCCTGTGGGGCACGGCACCAAAACACAAAAGAAAAGGAGAGGTTCCAAAAAAAAAAAAAAAAAAAAACTTCAATTAAAAAGAAAACTATAGAGAAAATTAAATTCCTTTATAAATATATATATATATAAAAAAATCCCATTTTCTCACCCCGAGAGGGACTTTCACCTCGATAATTACCGCAATTCCTCCCTTCCTTCCAGTGTTTATTATTGTTACTCAGTGCTTGACCCTCGCTTTATCTCTGCCCCTCCCAACCCACTCGTCTCTCTCCCTTTTTCCTCCCCTGCAGCCGCATCCCCCCCGAACATGGTGGACAGGCCCTGCCTGAAGCTGAAGGTTTATGTTCGGCCAACGAGTAAGTGAGAGGCTCCCTGGGGTCACCCTGTGAGGTGAGAGCGGGTGGTGGCCCTGGGGATGGGGACAGGGGTGGGGACAGGGACCCCCAGCCCTGACAGAGCCATCCCAGCCTGTCCAACCAGTGGTGGACAGATAGGGAAAAAAAAATAATTAATAGCAATAATCATCTCTGCGCTGTGGCTACTTCTCCGAGTCGCATAAATCAGCCATTTAAAAAAACAAATTAATAATTTTCTTCTCCTGTTAACGTGTAATTAGCAAATGGCAGCGGCTCTCCCCGGGGACAGCGGAATGTCACCGGGTAACGGATGGCTCTCGCCTCCTTTCTTCAGTGGCTTTAAAATAAAACCCAGCATAACGGAACCGTCTGTAAAAACTCATCATGTTCCGCTCAGAACGAGGGGAAAAAATCTCTCCTGATAGAATTTTTTTAGTATTTTAATAATACTGGGATTTGTTTTATTTCCACCTTGCAGAGGGGAAGGGAAGGGGAGAGGGGCTGGGCCCTGGAGATGGTGAGGGGTCCCTGAGGGGGCACCTGGACTGGGTCCTGAAACATTGCCCATTGCAAATGCCTGGCACAGGGACCCTCCAGAATGAGGGGGAACGAGGGGACAGGATTGGTGGAGCAATGGAGCGTCCCTAGACAGGACCAGACTCCGCTTTTCCTGCCTCCTGTCCTTAAAATCCATGGAACTGGAACACTCTGTGCCCTCACCCAGCCTCGTCCCCACGCTGCCCTTCCCTGTGACACGGGGCTGTGGAGCCACCCGTGGCTGTCCCCAGGTGTCAGGTCCCAGGGCTGGCTGCAGCACTTTTGGGGAAGCTGGGATTTGGGGGATGATCAGTGCCCAGCTCCTCTCAGGACCCCAACCCCAGGGTGCCGATTGTCCCCGTGCCTCTGCCCCGGCTGGGTCCCGCCCGGATCGCGGCCATCCCACCGGCTCACACGTCCCTCTCTCCCTCCTTTCCCACAGACGATTCCCTCTACGAGTCCCCGGAGCCCATTTTCACCAGCAACAACTCGTGCTGCAGCCTCAGGGTCCCGCCGGCCGCGCTGGCGGTGGTGCCGGTCGTCTGGACGCTCCTGGCCTCGTAGCCCCGACCCCGACGCGCCGGGAGCGGCTCCGCGGGGCAGGAGCAGCCCGGGCACGGATCCTGCCCACCCCGAACCGCCTGGATGGTGCCTGGGGAGGTGGCTGGTGCTGCCGGTGAGGATCCTGCCACCACGTGAAGGCCCTGCCGTGGCACAGTCATCGCGCCGGGAACGGTGCCGGGCTGTCCCGCGGGATGGATCCCGGCTCCCATCCCCGTCCCACAGCTCCAGCTCCGGCCGGCCCGGTCGGGCATCGCTTTTTACATTTCTAGACCAAATACAGAGTCCTCGTCCGTTTGGTTTTTTTGTTGGTTTTTTCTTTTTTTAACGAAAAAAAAAAAAAGGTTTTTATTTTTATTTGTTGGGTTTTTCCCCGGCCGGGTTCCCCCCCCAGGCCAGACTGACCTGCCCGGGGCCAGGCTCAGCCTCCGGATTGCCGGGACCGCCAGACACAGCGATGGTGCCAACGGCTCCGTGGGCACGGACTCCTTCCCAGCCTGGCAGGATGTGACAGAGCCAGTCCGGACAGCCCTGGACACTCCCGGACACGGGGGGTCTGGACAGACACGGCCCCCACTGAGCCCCTGTGGGGTCACCCTGTTCCCTCCGCTCATGCCACAGATGGCACCGATGACCCCATGGAACACCGGGACAGCTCCGGGAACAGCAAAGGAAAGGGGATACGGCCGAGCGGAGCACCGGGAACGGCCGGCACGGAGGCACCGGGATGGTCAGTGCTGGGAGCGCTGGGATGGCCAGCACGGAAAGCAGCAGGAATGGCCGGCTGGTACAGGGAGCACTGGAATGGCTGGCACGCAGAGCACCGGGAATGGTTGGCGTGAAGAGCAGTAGGGATGTCTGGCTGGCACAGGGAGCACCGGGAATGGCCGGCACTGAGAGCACCAGGGACGACTGGGACTGGGAGCACCGGGAATGGCCAGCACTGAGAGCACCGAGGAGGGACGGCACTGGAGATGGCCAGCACTGGGAGCGCTGGGAATGGCTGGCACTGAAAATGACTGGCACTGGGAACACCAGGAATAGCTGGCACTGAAAATGGCCGGCACTGGGAACATGGGGAATGGGCGGCTGGCACGGGGAGCACCGCCGGGCGCTGGGAGCCGGCGGGCCGGGCTCGCCCAGCCGTGGGCATCATTCCAAGGGCGTTTGTCTGGCACCAGGGCTGGAGCCCCTGCCGGAGCAGGGCTGAGCTCATTGGGGCGGGAGGAGGCTGTGCCATGGATTTTCCTCCTCCGCTCTGCACCGTGTCCCCCCGATGCCTTGGGGGTCCAAGAGTCCCTCCAGGGGGGCCGTGTGTGGGACCATCGTGGTGCTCCCCATGGTCACCCCTTTGTCCCCAACATTCTGGGGCTGGGCTTGGGCATTTTTCCCTTTTCCTTTGCATTAATAAGCAAAACCCCCCGAACCCCCTGATCCGAGGTTGGCCCTGACCCCAGGGGTGGCAGATCCCCAGGGAGGGGTTCCCCCGCAGCCCCGGGGTCTGACCCCTCCTCGCCTTAAATCTGGGGCTGTCCCACCTGGGGGGGTCCCGTGCCTGTCCCACAGAGCCCCCCTATTCCCCAGGGGGTTGGTGGTCCCAGGGGATGCCGGTGAAGGGCTCAGACCCGGCCGCAGGTCCCCATTCCAAGGATCCTGGCCCTTCCGGGGGTCGGGGGCTCCGTCCCTGTACATACAGCGCTATACTGTGAGCGGTTTTTTTTATGTATTGTTGAGGATGGATTTTATGGAAGGGTTTATCTTATTTTATTTTTATTTTTTAGACTAGGAAGCTGGAATCTCGCAATAAGCTCATCTCCACCATCCAAACAAAAAAACAAAAAAACAAAAAAAACCAGACAAACAGGAAAAAAAATACAAAAAAAAGAAAAACCCACAATAAAAAAAAAAAATCGCATTCCCTGCTGTCCCTGTCCCTGTCCCCGTGTGTCCAGACCAGGTCGTGGTTCCCGAAGGTGACTAAAGCATTGTGTTTGGGGGGGGGATGCAGGGGGTACCCACTGGGCTCTGACACAGAGCCGGCAGCACCCGCCTGGCCTTCGGTCTGTGTTTTATATATATATAGATTATATCTATAAATATCTATATTGTGTACAGCGATTGTGGGAGAGTGGAAGGATGGAGGGGGCGGCGGGGCCGGCAGTGGGGAGGGCAGGGCTGGGGGTCCCCCCAGAGCAGCCCCCCCTCCTCGGCGCTGCCCCTCCCGTGCCGGTCCCTGCTGTGCCTCGCTCCGTCCTTCCACATTCCGCTTTCGCCCTCGACGTCGTGCTGATGGTAACCGGATCTATCGCCCCCCATTTGGATTCTGTATTTTTTTATAATAAAATGCAAATAAATGTCGTGTGAGGCCCTTGCTTTGAGGAATCACTTTCCCTCCCCGTGTGGCTCCGTGTCCCCTGGGGGCTCCAGCTCCATCCCCACTCCCCGTGCAGCCCCTGTCCCCTGGTGCAGCAGGGCTGTGCAGCCAGACCTCTCTGCTGGGTGGTGTGTTAATTACGGGAAGGGTTTAATTACCCTGTTAATTAATAATAATGGATATTAAATTAATTAATATGCAATTGTTGATAGTGCTTAATTATGGGAGGCGATGCTGCCCCGCGGGCGGGCGCTCGGGGCTGGCGGCTCCCGCAGCTCCGGCTGCTCACCTGCTGCTGCCTCAGTTTCCCCAGGAATGGGGCATCAGGCCACCAAGAGGTGACATCCCAGGAGGCCACCAAAGCCAGGACAGGCTGCTCGGAGATGGCATCATGAAGCGTCCTCTGCCAAGCCCCCCAACTCTTTTTTAGCTGAAATCCTGAACTTTTTGTGGAGCAGCCCGTGCTCCTTCCCGGCGTTCCGTGCCTATTCCAGCGTAATTAGCAGAATAGGAACAACCCGCTGGTAATTAATTGAGGCTCCCACGGCTGATCCGAGCTCTGAAGTTTTGCCACCAGAGGGTGAAAGAGTAATTTTGCTTTTTAATAAGGGCCATATGTGTGCCAGGAGCAGGAGCGATGCCACCCACCGCCAGGGACGTGGGTGCCGCCTCCGGCTCCGCCGTCACCGCCGGCTCTGCCAGCGCTGGGCTCCGGCAGAGGGAACACCAGGGAGAGAGTCTGGCAGGGATTTACCAAAAAGTGATTTTTCAGGCCCGTTCACGAGGTTTTTTGAGCCCTGACTCATGATTTTTTTTTTTTAACGCTGGGTGTTGGAAATAGGGAGGTAAAAATAGCAAACGGGCAGCACGAGGCTGAGATGGATCATCATTAGTAATTAATTAATGGAGTCGTGGGGTTTTAGGGACTGAACGGGATCATTTAGAGCCCGTCTTTCGTGCAGAGGCATCGAGGTTCGGTGTGAGGAGTGGTGGTATTGGAGAACTGGTCCAGCTCAGTCCTTAATATATTTAACCTTTATTATATTTAAAAAGGGGTGGATGGGGGCACACGAGGCTGCAGGTGAGACCAGGGCACATCCAGGCTCCCTGCATCCCCCCCAGCCCCGTTCCAGGGGTGTCCCTGCAGCGCTGGGATCCCCAGCCTTGAATCGAGGGGAAGGGGAATGTGGGGACCCACTGCAGCACCCCCGTCCCACCCACACCCAAACATGAGCGAGTGGAGCCGGCTCATTTCAGCTGATAGCTGGGGCTGAATCCATGGAATCGAGCTGGGACCTCCCATCCTGCACTGCTGCTTCCCACCCGCTCCAGAGCAAAGGCACCAGGGGGGTCCTGAGCCCCCGTGGTGGTCCCGGTGTGCCCTTCCAGAGGTCTCTGCTCCCTCAGCTCCTCGCTCTGTTTCAGCATTTCAGCGTTAATCGTGTTTCTCATCTCATCCCCTGGAGGCAGCGGGTGCTCCGTGCTCCGCTGGCCCGTGGAATATCCCACCTGGTGCGACCTCAGGGCTGCAGAGAGCAGGGGGGGTGCAGCCCCCCGACCCTGTGTTGTGGTCTGGGTTTGCAGCGTGGGGAGGCTCAGGATGTGCCCGGGCAGCTCCCCAGTTCCCTCCCTGCCTCCCTGCCCTGGTCCTGGCTCCTGCAGGGATGCTCAGCCAGGCACGTCCCATCCCTGGCGGGTTTTCCAGCGTGATTATCACTCTTTGTGCCTCAAAGGTACCACCCCAGGGCCTGCCCAGGCTGGGGTGCCACAGTGGCTCCTCTGGCAGCGCTGGGGCAACCATGGCCACCACGTGCCAAGGGAAGTGCTCACCACGAGGCTGAACTGTTCCCGGGGCTGCTCGAGGCAGAGCAGAGAGCTGGGAGCATCCTGGGCTAAAAATGATCCCTGTCCCAGTATCCATATTCAAGTTGCTCCATTCAAATGAATTCCCTGGGGTTGGGATGCCCCCTCCCCACCCTGTGCCCCCCATGGCATCGTGGTCTCACGTGGTGGGAGTTGCAGGGCTCAGGTTCCTGCACTGAGCTGGTCACTGAGGGCCCATTCCTGTGTCCCCCTGTCCCATCCCATCCCATCCCATCCCATCCCATCCCATCCCATCCCATCCCATCCCATCCCATCCCCACGGCCCCCCGTGCTCACCGCGGGCTCACCGGCACCTCCCAGGCTCCGTCACGTCCCTCTGGCAGCTCCTGGCGTGGGTCCTGCCCCGTGTCCAGCTCTCAGGGATCCCTCCTGTCCCTGCTCCCAGGCTGTCCCCTCCCTACCTGCCCTGACCATCCCTCTCCCATCCTTATCTCCGGAAAGGTTCAGGTGATTCAGCCAGGAGCGCTCCTGTGACACGCTGCCGGCTGTGGAGCACCCGGGAGAATCCCAGAGCAGGGCGTGATTTCTGGGAACAGCAGGGAGGAGAGCAGGGAGATGGGAACAGCAGGGAGGAGAGCAGGGAGCTCCCCAGTCGGCCCCTTCGCTGCCTCCTGGCTGATCAGATGTGGGGCTGTGCCTGGCCCTGGGGGGCTGGGGGAGGCGGGGGGTGGCCCCCAGCCCTCTGTGCCATCGATCTGCAATCTGGCCCAGCCAGGTGTGTCATTGTGAGCGGCGATCGCGGCTCCTGCCGTGCCCTTGTGGGCCCCACGCGCAGGAAATGGGACTGTTCAGGCCACTGGACGTTCAGTTTTGTTCAGCTGTGAATTCCCCCGCCCTGGGGAGAGGAGGGGACGTGGGCAGTGGAGGGAGGGTGGTGGAGGGGTGGGAGGGGAGCTGCTGCAGCCCCCAGATGCGGAGGATCCGTGGGAGTCATCGAATCATCGAATCCCAGGATGGTTTGGGTTGGAAGGACCTGAAAGCCCATCTCGTTCCACACCCTGCCATGGGCAGGGACACCTCCCACTAGCCTGGGTTGCTCCAACCTGGCCTTGGGCACTCCCAGGGATGGGGCAGCCACAGCTTCTCTGGGAAATCCATTCCGGGGCCTGGCCACCCTCACAGGGAGAATTTCTTCCCAGTATTCCGTTGATGAGATGGGTGAGAGCACCTTGGGAGGTCACTGCATCCGACCCACCCCCAAAGGCACCTTCCCTGCGCCTTTGCCCCCATCCAGGCCCGGTCTGGGTGGCGGGAGAGGCAAATCCATCGCCGAGCATCCTCATCCCAGCCCCCGGTGCCGGGGAGCGATTCCTCCCCCAGGCACGGCGTGAGCATCCATTCCCCTCGGAGCTGCTCTCTTGCAAGGTAACCAGCATTATATCCGGCCCAATTGCTCCAGCATGATCCTCCTGAATGTTGCACAGCATGTACACGGCGTCTTATGGAAAATACATGCCCCTGGGTGAGCCTTTTAATAGCGCCGGCTCCTGCCCGGGGGGCGGGGGGGCCGCACTCCGCCAGGCGCTGCCAGGGAATGATTGAAAAGTTGGGGCTCGCCGTAGGAAACCCCCCGCTGTGGGGAACAACGTGTTTTCATTCCCCTGCCAGGTAACAAATGAAAAGAATTGCCATGAATGCTAATGGGGAGGGGAGAGGGACGCTGCTGCCGGGGCTGCCGGGGCTGGAGGTGGGGATGGGGAGAGCAGGGATGGGGGGGTCTGGCCCTGGGAATGCGGGAGATGCCGGGGGGGCCCCGCTTTTGCAGGTGGAAGCTGGTGGAAAACATGCCCCAGCACGGTGGGTGTTACAGGGAGGGTGCTCTGGAGTCCTGAACCAAAATCACTTCTTTTGGCAACAAAATACAGCTGGGGGAATGTGCTGGTCCCCTGAATCCCCCTTGGCATGAGTTCCTACCCCTTGGGGAGACCCTGGGTTTGCCAGTTGGAGCTGGTCGTGCCTGGCACGGGACTGATGGGTGCTACAGGGGGGATGTTTTGGTTTGCTGAACCAAAATCACTTCTTTTTGCAACAAAATGCAACTCAGGGAACACAGTAATCCCCAAAATCCCCCCTTGGGGTAGCTCCCATCCTGGAAGGGACTCCAGTTTTTGCAGGTTGGAGCTGGTCATGCTGTGGAAAACACTCCCTGGCACTGGACTGGTGGGCACCACGGGGAGGATGCTCTGATGCTGTACCAAAATCACTTCTTTTTGCAACGAAATGCAGTTGGGGGAACACAGAGATTCCCAAAATTCCAAGCTCCCAACTCCAGGGAGCCTGTCCTGGTGTCACAGCAGAGGTGCCACTGAGCTGGAGCAGCCAGAGAAGGGCTGAGCTGTCACCGTGGCCGGGCTGGGAAGCGGGAGGGTAAACACGGATGAACAGCCTTCACCCACTCTGGTAAATATTTTATATCCCACACCAAGAAAAGACACTCCTATTTAAATGATTTATCAGGGAAGATCATGTAGAGGTTTCCATAAAATATGTAGGGCTCCTAATCCCGACATCATCAAGCCAAGAGGACCGGAATCATTTATTACCCTCCCAACAGCCGCGCGGCCGCGGGGACACGACTGACAAATAAAAGTGTGTTTACAGCTTTTGGGCTCCTCTGGGGAGAGGTAAATCACGGCAGGGGTGGGAAGGGGAGAGGGGGCCGGAAATGAAGCGGCAATTCCCGTCTGTCACAGCAGGGCAGGGCAGGGAGATGCCGGACATGGGGCATCCCGGTGTCCCCCCGGTGTCCCCGGTGTCCCCGGTGTCCCTGTCCCCGTGGTCACGTGCTGGGTGCAGCAATGCTCATTCTCCAGTGGGGTTTGGGGGGTGGGCCCTGGATGTAAACCCCTGTGGGATGTCCCAGTGTGCCCAGATGTCTGTGCATGTCGAGGCTGTGCCATCTGGGATGGGTTTTCCGTGGGCACCAGCAGAGTTGGGATGGGGTCCACAGGGATGGGATCCCTTTCCCTTAGGACTGGAATCACCCCCGTACTGCCACTTGACACCTGGGAGCCTGGGAGGGTGGGCACTGGGGGCAAACCCCTCTGGGATGCCCAGACGTGCTCAGATGTTGTGCAAGTTGCAGCTGGACTGGGATGTGTTTTCCAGGGACATCAGCAGAGTCAGGATGGGGCCTGCAGGGATTCAGCCTCTTTCCTCCTGGAGCTGGTACCCACCCCGTGCTGCCACTCCAATCTCCCATCACTGCAACCCTTGGGTCCATTTACTGAGACTTTTCCCTGTATTCTGTCCCTCAATTATCCCGTTTCCCCATCCTTTTGCACCCATTTGTTGAGGATTTTCCCCCCTCCTCTGCCTCTCCACGATCTCATAACCCACCCCCTCCCCGCATCCCTTGGGTCCGTATATTGGGGTGTTTTTTCCCCCCCTCACCCACTGGCACCGGGCTCGGGGGGTGCCCCCGAGGGGCGGGCGGGCAGCGGAGCGGCGATTTGGAATGCGGCGATTTGGAATGCAGCGGCGGGAGCGCAGCCGTGGGGCCGGCGCCGCGTTATTAAGGGATTAGCAGGTTGTCTTGGCGCTCAATTGTAGATAAGTGCCGCGGTTTGTATTATCTTTTCACGCTGCACCGCGAAGGATGACAAAGAGACAACATGGGTGTCATGGCCTTCAGCATATCATTAAGGGTAATTTGTCTTGCGGGGAGGGGGAGGCGAAGGGAGAGGGAAGGAGAGGAGGCGAGGGAGGACAGGGAAAGGCAGCCTGGGAGGAGAGAGGGGATTAAAAACTAAGAGAGGAGATTAGGAGTGAAATGGGAACTGTATGGAGAGTCAGCCAGGCGGGGAGAGGCGATGGCCACGAGGGGAGGGCCGGGGGGTGTCACCCTGGGACCAGCTCCTGTTCTGGGGGGCTCAGCCAGCAGGAGAGGGAACCTGGGCTGGGGAGGAGGAGACAGGATGGTGGGGGGCTTCACAGAGCCCCAATTCTCTTGCAAGAGCCCCAAATCTCCCCCCAGGCTCCATCATCTATATTGACCTAAAGTAATGAGGGGATCCAGCTGGGTGTCCCTGGAATTGGGACACACTCCAGGGAATAAAGGGAATCCAACCCCCTCAACAGTGGGACAGCTGGGGCATGGTGACAGCTCCTTGGTGTGACCCCCTCCTCAGGGCCACCTGCTCCTTGGTGCAACCTCTTCCTTGTGCAACCCATTCCTCAGTGTAATCTCTTCCTTGTGCAACCCACTCCTCGGTGCGACCTGGTCCCTGATGCAACCCAGTCCTCAGTATAATCCCCTCCTTGGTGCAGCCTGGTGTGGCCTGTTCCTGCTGTCACCCGGGCTGGTGTACAGGGGGAGAAACCCCGTGGTGGCAGCTCCCCCTCACCCCCTGCCCCTCCCCAAAGAGGGTGGTCAAATCCCTGAAGGGCTGCTGGTGGCTCCTGGGGGACACAGACACCCCAGGACAAGGGACATCCAGGTGCTGATGTGATCCCCCAGGTGCCACCGTGGCCCCCCAACCTCTCCCTCCACCGCAGGGACCGGGTGTCCTGGGGCCGGGGACGTGGCTGGGGCTGGGGACGGGGCATCCTCCCGCACCCCCTCCCTCCCCTCCCCTTCTGATAATCCTATTTTTGAACCAGGGGATTAGGATCAATACTTCACTCCTAATGCTGTGGTAATACAGTGTTACACCGCCAGCGCCAGTTCCCTGCTGAAACACTTAAGGTAGTTTAAACCCATTTGTGCCGGGGAGTGCCGTGAATCCACAACGAGCTCCGAGCCCGGCCGAGCCTGAGCCGGGTGCCAGCCTGGGGCTGCCCGCACGGTGCTGCCCACGGCCAGCCCTGGGTGCCCCCAGGGAGCACAGGGGGCTCCTGGACCCCAACAGGGCCATGCCAGGCCAGGACTGTGGGTGCTGGGGCTGCCACAGAGTCCCTGCGGCCAAGCAGGGCCGTGTGGGCAGAGCTGCCACCCTGGGGATGATCCCAACGTCCCTTGGGAAACCCCTCATGCAATGGGCCCCTGGTGGTCCCCCAGGTTCTGGGTGCCCCCAGCTTTATCCCAACTCTACATGTCCCCAGCACTGTCCCCTGGGTGTCCCTCGCTGGCCCTGTGGTCGAGGGATCCCGACCATCCTTGGCTCCAAATTGACCATCCTTGGCTCCAAATTGACCATCCTTGGCTCCAAACTGACCATCCTTGGCTCCAAATTGGCCGAGGGGTTTGAGCGGCTCCCGGGGAACAGAAACACAAACATTTCCATCCCGTGCTGATTCCTAATTAGCTCTGCTTTCATTAGGTGCTAATGGAGAACAGGGATTTGGGATGCTTGGCACGGCTTGGAAATGCTGATTCACCCGGAGACCTCCCTCTTGCCAGGCCAGAGCCCGCTCGAGGCAGCTGCTGGACAAAAAATCCTGGCCAAGCAAGCTCCAGGAATGTCCTGAGTGCTGGAGGGTGTTTGCTGGGCAGCTGGCAGCTCCAGCTCTGGCAAACACCATCCTGGGGATCCAGGGATCCAGGGATCCAGGGCACAGGGAGGGCTGTGTCCCCTGAACACGCGTCAAACATGCTGGGCACGCACACACTCGCACACACAGAAACACCCCCAGCCCCTCAACCCCCACCTGGGGACCCTCCCCACCCCACCATGGAGCCCCTCGGCCTGGGGGTCTCTCACGTGGTCCCTCCCTCTCCCATTTCCCAGGGATTCGGTGTGGGATGCTCGTGACATCTGGCACCAACTGGTGATGATCCGGATCCATCCCCTCTGCTCAGAGTAGTTTTCAATTAAAACCAAAACATCCCGTAATAACCCACAGAGGGGTTTTTATTTCCTTCCCTTCTTTAATTTTTTTGAAAATAAATCTATTATGAGGAGCTTAGAGGTGGATGTAAAACCGGCGAGGGACGATCTGGGGATTAGGGATGGGCATGTTCCTGGTGTGATGAGCAAAGAAAAGACAATCCATCTGGGGCCAGAACAGGTCTGGGAAGAGCGTCCAGCTGGTTTTGGGAAGGGACAGTGGAGCCAGAAAGGGGACATCGGGGCTGGGAAGGGGATGCTGCAGGGGATGGAGCTGGAGGGGTCCCCACCGACGGTTCCGGAGGCAACGGCGAGATCCCAAAGCGGGACCTGCGCTCCCGCCGTGCTCCCACCCCCTCCCGCCTCCCCACGTCCCGTTTAGCATAAAAGTCATTTTGGTCGGGGACCCCCGGCTGCTGCTCCCTCATTCCCCGGCACCGGCGCCCCCGCGGGATCTCCGTGCGGGGCCAGCAGCGTTTAACCCCCCCGCCAAGGGGAATTGGCTGCTTCGCCTCTTCCCTGACCCCAAAAAGACAATGAAATCGTGCACGAAACCAATAGATTTGAGCCACAGGCCTGCGGAGAGGAGAGAGGAATAAAATACAGATGGAGCCTCGTGCGGTGGGGACGGGAATGGATTCCGAGCGGGAGCCGGGACGTGCCGGGGCTGCCCGGGGTCGGGATGGGGTGACCCCCCCAGTTCCACGTGCACCTCATGGCAATGCTCGGGGTGGCTGTCTGGGGGCCCAGTCCTGCTTGTCCTTGAAAAATGTCCAGAATTTCCTCCCCAGGAATTGCCAGCCTGATTTTCGCAGCCGCTTTGGGTGAAAAACCCACGTTCTGAGCAAATCCTGCAGCTGCGGGTTCTGTGGGTGGGGCCACAGGGGTACCTGGAGCATCCCGGGATGGCTCATCCCGGCTCCCTGCGGAGCTGGAACCCTCAGAGCCTGCTCATCCCCCTGCCTTAACGCACCACCTCTATTTATTCTGCTCCTGTAACTGTAAAATTGATTTTCTTGCAACAAGCCGCTCGTCTTTCACCACCCAACGCACCCAAACGCTCCGACATAAGACACTGGCAATTTTTAATTAGTTTCCTTTCTCCCTCCTGCCTCCCCGAGCAGGCATGTGGAACCGGAACAGGGCAGCCCAGAAAGGAGCGGGATCCAGAGGTGACAAAAGCACTTTTTATCCTTGATATGATTATTAATAATACACTCGTTTACCTAACGAGGCGGGAGCGCGGGAGGGGGGGGCGCAGGGAGGTGATTAGTGCTGCCTTCAGCTGCAGCCATGCAGGAGTAGCTTCAAACACTGGAATCTTTAAACATTGTCTGGGAGCAGCTCCAGGATGTTGGTCCCTTCCCCACAAACACCCACGGACCCCCAGCCCAGCCCTGGCTCCTGCAGGGGCTTCACTTGGTGGGTCCTGCCAGTGTCCCCTGGGTCGTGGGGGGTTTCTCAGGAGGCCCTGGAAAGTGACCCCCTCACCCACACGTGGGTGACCCCAGCCCAGGATTAACTGGAAAACCCACAGGGCTCATCACACCCCTCTGATAACGAGCCTGGTGTAATTAAAGCCTGAATGGCTGGTTTGGGGAGCCCCAGGGCTCTGGCACACCCTGTCCCCCTCCAGCCCCACCAACCCCACAGGGGCTGCTGTGAGTGCCCATTTTGGGGGTCCCACCGCCCTGTGCCCCCCAAGGGGCTGTGCTAAAGCCAGAAGCCCTCGGATGAAGCCTCAGGGACACAGCGAGGTGCCAGTGCCACGTGTCCCCTGTCACCAAGGCCCTGGATGGAGGTCACTGCCACTGCCCTGGGCTGGTGCTGAGCGGGGCAGCCCTGGCGTGACCCCCCAGCCCCCTGTGCCCCCTGTCTGGGTGGGAGAGGTATCCAGAGCCCCGAGCATCCCCCTCAGGAAGGGTCCCCGGGAGCAGGGAAAGGGCAGAGGAGTGAAACCCCAAACACCAGCACGTGTGTGCACCCCGGTGAGCTGCCCAGAAAAAGTTACTGTTGGGTGGGGAGAAAGGACAGAATAAAAGAAAAAAAAAAAAAAAAAGAGAGAGAGAGAAAAAACCAGGGGAAAAAAGGGCAGGAAAGTCCTGCGGCCTTTTGCCTTGTCAGTTCTCCGTCTGCTGTCACTCAGCCGCCGAATTCTCCTTCAAGTTGTCATAGCGAGGCTGGCGGGGATTATGCGGCGGCTCTGTCCAGAATTGATTCATGTGGAACGCGTGCTTGACGGGCGGAACCGCCGGGCTGAGCGGGAGCCGCTGAGACCCCCGATTTTCCCACCTTCCTCACACAATCTGGTATTGTTTGGCCGCAGCCTTAGTGATCCCTGCGCCGGGGCTGTGACTGACACAGCTTTGAGGCTCTAAGGCGTATTTTGAATTTCTAAAACCTCTCAGGAAGTCCCCGGGGTGCCTTCTGCCATTGTCTTGTTTCTCCTTTCGCCTTTTTCCCTTTCCACCCCGAACCCCTCCTGCATCCCCCACCGCCTCCTCCTCCCCCTTTTTTTTGCCCCTTCCTCCCCCTAATTCCAGCCCCTCAATCCCCGACACAACCCTTTTTTTTTCTCTCCTTTCCCCCCATGTTTATGCTCCGACCCTCCCTGGAGCTGCTCAGCCACTTCGCAAACACGATTTAAAAAAAAATTAAATAAAGCAGAGAAAAACTAAATAAAGCTCTAAAAGTTCCCAAATCCTTGATCCGCTGTGGAGAAGAAGAGCTTTACTTGTTTGCTTTTAATCAGCTGACACAAACCCTGGGATGTGTTGAAAAATAATAATAGTAGAAATAAATCTTTCGCCGAGTCATAATGGAGATAAATCTTTCACCGAAACTTAATAGAAATAAATCTTTTACCTAATCTTAACAGAAAGAAAGCTTTCAGCTGATCTATCGTGTCCTGCTGCCCACACTGCTCCGGTCATCCATCCTCATCCATCCCCATCCATCCCCACCCATCCCCACCCATCCCCACCCATCCTAATCCATCCCCACCCATCCTAATCCATCCCCATCCCTGCCATCCATCGCCCCCGGGGTCATGCAGAGGGACCACACCACAGGCTCTGGACGAGGAGTTTCCAGCTGGATGAAGCTTTCCCAGCAGGAGCTCCCCGAGGGGAGCAGGGCCCTCGTTCCCCCTGCTCAGGGTCCGGGCTCTGCCCCTGCCCCGCCACGGCCCCCCGGCCCCTCCAGGCCCAGCACTGTATAACCATTTCCCATTTCCAGTCTTAATCTTATAAGAACGAATTGAGAATGACCAGTGTAAATACACAGGTGCCACTGGGAGCAGAAACCACTCTTTAATCTCGGATATGAAAACAATTCCCTGCTCCGCGCGCTGGCAATCAGCGAGTGCCATCAGCGCCGCGCTCTCCCCGGGAACACGAGAGCTTATAAATATGAATTAGTGCAGAGAAAATCTACTCTCTTACCTAAAGCTAAATGTTATCTGGGTCCCTTTCCAGCAGTGGCTGACATTTCCAGAGTGCTTTTAGTCACATCTGCGGGAAGACAACTCATTTCTTGTCTAAAAAAAAAAAAAGGGAAGAGAGGGAGAAAGGGAAGAGGGAGGAAACAGAGGAGGATGCAGGGAGAGGCTGGGAAAGAGGGAATGCTGGATGCCTGAGCCTCCTCCAGGAGATGGGAGACGCTGGGTGGGCTCTGGATCGGCTCCTGGAGCCAAAGCCCAGAGGCAGCGGCATCAGGTGATCCCACCTGAGGTGCTGGTGGGGCACCTGTGGAGCACCAAGAGCAGGAACTGCTGCCTGAGCTGGAGCTGGGAACATCCCCAGGGATGCCCAGAACCAGAGAGGTTCAGCACTCCTGGCCTGGTGCAAAGAGGGGCTTGTGCTGCCCTGCCAGAGCCAGGGAAACTGAGGCACAGCGTGGGAACTGCTCCCAAGGGCCGAGGGGGTGTCCTTGGAGAGCGGGGAGCTGATGGGATGGTGGGCCCTGGGCATCCCCAGCAGCAGAACCACGTCCCAGACATGGGCTTTGCTCTGCTCCAGCAGCATCCCAGGCTCCAGCACCTCTCCTGCCTCTCCTACCCTCTGGCTCTGGGAGCACGAGGGACCCCCCAGAGGGCCCCACGACCCCCGGGCTGACGATGGGGCACGATGTGACCCCACAGCAGCTGCAACCCCCCTCCTGCTCCCTCCCACCGCCCCGCTCCCTGCAAACACGTCTTCGAGGGAAGGATCCAGAGCCCGGAGAGGCTCTAATGGGATGCTTAAGCCGCCTTTTAGGTTTTTAATGAGCGGATCCCGGCAGGAATGCTAAACACGGGCAGGTACAGCCCAGCCCCGCCGGCAGCCGCGCGTGTTCCCGTGTCCTTGTCTGGCTGAAGTGAGCTCTGACCTCATTTGCTTCGCGCCGTTCAATTAACGAGGCGAGCGGCGCTGGGATGGGGGGGGGGAGATGCTGGAGGGGGTTCACCCCGTGTATTAATTTCCATTTTATGTTCCAAACAATTGAGCAGCACACGGAAGCAGCCGGTCCCTCGCGGGGACGTTCCCAGACTCTGCTCTGCCGGCGCTGGGATTTGCTGGGGACACCCAGCTGGACGCTGCTGGTCTGGGGGCTTGGGGGGACCGTGGGGGTCCCCTCTCAGGCCTCGCCATCCCGTTCCCCACGCAGGGAAGGGCCCCGTGGCCGTATTTGGTTCATGTCCTTCCATCTTGTGCTTCATCCGGAACGTCGATGGCTGCCACTGAGACAGAAATGATTGGGAAAGGGCGACAGAGGGAATGAAATGTTTCCCGGGATGTTAAAATAGCGACTTCAGGCACCTAAATTTATGCTGCTCTGAAATGGATTTTAGTCCAGTGTAATGAGAGAACAGAATAATTAATTCCTCTCCCGCAGACAAAAGGCTGGAGGCTCAAATCCAGCCCCATCGTCCCACTGAGCTGGAGGAGGATGGGACAGGTCCTGGAGCCGGGGCTGGATCGCTGGATCCAGCCCAAGGCCTGGATTTGCCCCTGGGAATGTGTCCCAGCTGGGGATGGGGTGCTGCAAAGGGCAGTCCCCTCCTCTTGGGGATTTGGGGGTGCTGGGGTGTTCAGGGCACTGGGGCTGCCCCATCCCGATCTCCTCCTGCCCAGGCTGGATCCCACCCAGGGGTGTCTGCGGGTGCTCTGGGGGGACTGTACCCCTCTCTGAGACCTGAATTGTGGGGTTTCCAAAAGGAAGGAGCTTCCTCTGTGCTTCCAGCACGGCCCCTCACTCTTTGGGGGCCAGGGATGAACGGGGGGATTGTGTTTGTTCAGAATCAAGTGATAAATATTAATTATGCAAAGCAGCCTTTCCCAGCCCACCCTTGTCTCCACAGCATGCCAGCACGGGGGAGCAATGGAGGCAGAGTCAATTTATTCATGGAGCAGGTCACTCCCTGCACGAACATCCCTTTCAAAAGGGAGTTGCAACTGGAGGAGATCAAGCGGGGCTGAGTTTGCCTCCCTCAGATATGATAAAATATTCTAATAAATACTGAGGAATCCATGGGGAGGACAATGTTTTATGCCATAGAGACCTTCGCAGCAGCATTTTTCATGGGGGTCTCCCACTGCCCCTTGGCCCCACCAGGGGGTCAGTGCCCCACGGGGTGCTCTCCTTGTTTCCAATTTTTAGTAAGAAAACATTTAAATTGGATGTTCAGGAGGAATTTCCTCCTTCCTTCGCTGCAGGAAACACAGCAGCCCACAGGACCTGGGTATAACTGCACCCCAGCCCCCTCCCCACTCCCACCCCACTCCTGGACCCACTGTGACACCATTCCCATCCCATCCCCACTCACCCCCCATCCCTGGACCCATCCCAAACCCATCCACAGTCCCACCCCAGTCCAATACCTACTCTCATCCCGTCCCTGGCCTCATCCCACCTCTCTCCTCAATCTCACATCCATTCCACCCTGTTCCTGGCCCCAGCCCAGCCCAGCCCAAATCCCGGTCCCACTCCAGCTCTGCCATTCCCAGTCCCATTCCCACCCTCCCAAACCCATTCCCACTCCATCCCCGTAACCCAATCCCGCCCCAATCCCAATCCCAATCCCAATCCCAGCCCCTCCCCGTCCCCTCCCACCCCCGTTTCCCCCCCGCTCCCCCGTCCCCATCCGGTGGGCGACGGCGTCACCGTGCGGCCACTGCGGGCAGAGCCCGCGCCCCCCGGCGGGACGCGACCCCCTGTCCCGGGGACAGCGGGCTCGGGGGGCTC
>NW_020955954.1:764966-766810 GCF_003031625.1 Empidonax traillii
CCTCCCTGCACCCCATGTCCCCTCCCTGGCTCCCAGACAGGCTCCAGGTGACTCCCCACTTCCTGCCATATAAAATTCCTGGTCCTTGCAGCTCCTTTGAGCTCCCACCTCTGATATCAAGGACCCTCCATCCCCCCCCCAATCCCCTGGCCTGAGATTTCCATTCAGTAAGCAATTTCCAGCCAGGAGATCAAATGAATCCCACAGAAAATTGCCCGACTGTAATGAATCCTGCAAAGGGAGATAAAAGGGGAGGCCGGGGCTGCAGGGGCTGGGGCTGTGTCCCCCTCCTGCCTGTCCTTGCTCAGTGCCCAGGGGGGATAACGGGAGGGTGGAGAGGGGAGCGGGGCTGGAGCGATTCCCGACATCCAGAGCGGAGCTAATCCCACAACGGTAGGGGCTGGGGGGCTCTGTGCCACCCCCCCCTCCACACCTCCCCAAAAGGCTTATTCCCAGCTCCTTAGTTCCACTGGGAGATTGTAAGAACATCTTGGAGAGCACCTGAGTTAAAGAAATGACACAAAAAGCTGCCTGGTGGCAGCTGTGGGGCTGAGGGCCAGGGTGGGACAGGCTCTGCTCCCCTTGGGATTGCGGCTGGAACATTGCTGGGATGTCACTGGGACATTGCTGGGATGTTGCTGGGATGTCACTGGGACATTGTCTTCCACTGGCTGCTCCTGCCCAAGCTGCACATCCCTCAAACCCGGGGCACAGTTGCTTCCAGCCCAGCCTCGTTGCCCACCCTCGGAGCTTCACTCTCTGGACGAGCCCCAAAACCTTGATGCAAAGAAATGAAGCCAAGAGAAATCCAGCACATCCAAAACCAGGGATAACAGCCAGAGTGGGGATCACCCACCCAGAGCAGCCCAGGTGATACCAGCCGTGGATGGGAAGAGGCTCCTCTCTGATGTGTTATCAGAAACACAACAGAAAATCCAATTTCTGCCCTCCCTCCCCCTCCCCTCTGCAGGCAGCGGCTCCTGGAGCCGTGGAGGAGGATCCAGCCACTTTGAATATTTAAATCCCCGAGGTTTCCGTAGGGTTCTGCTCATCCCAAGTTCAAGTGATTGTTGAAGAGGAGCTGCTCCGTTCCATTATTGACGCCGGAGCCGTCTCCGCTCTCGCTATCGTGCGGCACCGACCTCGACAGCGGCTGATAATAGGATTGTAAACTTTTGAAGTTAATGGGAAAATTATAGTGCTCCGTGTATTATTCTAATGCAATAAGCTGCCACACGGTGCCTCTCACCCCGCGGGGGCTCACGGCTTGTCACCCAGCCTGGGAAGGGAATGATTAAAGCCCCATGAAATTCGTGGTGTCACAAAAAGTCTTAAGAAGCACGAAATTCTTGGGTTTCCATTTAAAAAAAAAAAGGCAGAATTGCATTTTGAGGTGGCTGTTTTGGGAGAGGATCGTTACCTTCCAGAGGGGCTGTGGAGGCACAGAAGGGACAAAAATACTGGTTGGTGCCTCTTCTGCTGCAGAAGAGTCCAAGGGACAGTTCAGTCCCAGAGCCCTGATCCCAGAGTGGATCCCGTGGGGCTCTGTCTGTGCCTCCCACATCCTGGCCCAGGGAGATGAGCAGGATCCATCCTGTGGGATGAGGGCAGGGCTGGGAAGGGGCACCGAGGCCCCGCACGGCGACGGAGCTGCGACACCAAACCACTCTGAGGGAGCCCCTCCTCTGGCAAATGAGCTTGGAGACATGAAGAGGATAAAGGCACCGGCTCTTCCCGTTCCAGATTTATCTTCAGTCCATGTGGAGTGAGCAGGGGCTGCTGCAAACACTCAAAACCATTTGCTTTTAAACAAACTCCGAGGCAAGGAGGGAAACGTGCTGGTT
>NW_020955954.1:767295-780981 GCF_003031625.1 Empidonax traillii
ACTCTGAGGGAGCCCCTCCTCTGGCAAATGAGCTTGGAGACATGAAGAGGATAAAGGCACCGGCTCTTCCCGTTCCAGATTTATCTTCAGTCCATGTGGAGTGAGCAGGGGCTGCTGCAAACACTCAAAACCATTTGCTTTTAAACAAACTCCGAGGCAAGGAGGGAAACGTGCTGGTTGCCCTGAAACAACCCTTTTCCCCTGGCGGTCAAATGCTCCTCCCAGCACAGCCAGGATGTGCATCCCACATCCCTCATCCACATCCCACACCCCTCCTGTCGCCCTTTCCAGATCAAGCTGAAGGAGATTTTCGAGACGCCCTCGGAGATCGCGCTCGTCCTGGAGTTGGTGACGGGGGGAGAGCTCTTTGACAGGTACGTCCAGCCCAGGGGCCCCAGGATGGATCTCCCTGGGATGGAGGGGGGAGGATGAGGATGGGGGTGCTGATGGTCCCGTGTGCCCACAGGATTGTGGAGAGGGGGTTCTACAGCGAGCGGGACGCGGCTCACGTGGTCAAGCAGATCCTGGAGGCTGTTTCGGTAACCTGTCCCCCAGGGAAGGGGATTCCCTGGGGGGCTTGGGGGTGTCACTGTGGGGGATGCACCCAAATATCCCCAGGGAGAGGCACCCAGAGCTGCACCCATCCCAAATAACCCCATGGAGAGGTGCTCAGAGTTGCACCCATCCCAAACACCCCTGGGGGAGGCATTTGCTTGCTCACCCTTGGCCTTCCAGGGGCAGTGCTGGAAGATGGATCCACTTTTAGGGGGGATGAAGGGGAGGAGGGGGGAAGGTCAGTGCTGCTCTGCATGCTAGGTCTGCTGGAGAATGGGTTTCTATGGAAACAGGAGGGTTTAAAAATGGGAACTCCCAACTGGAAATGCCCTCCCCAGCCCCCCCCACGCCCTGCCGTGGGGGCTGTTCCCAAAGGGCCAGTTGGTCCTGGGTTTGTGACAGGTCCCCAGTCACTGCTGCCACCTCCCAAATTCTGTCTGAGGTCATTCCCTTCCTTCCCTCATCCCACTTTTCCCCCCTGTGCAGTATTTGCACGAGAACGGGGTGGTGCACCGGGACCTGAAGCCGGAGAACCTGCTCTACGCAGACCTGTCCCCCGACGCACCCCTCAAAATCGGTGGGTCTGGGGCCCCACTGGGGAATTCTGGCACGAGGGGGGGGTTCCTGGTGCCTCTCCCTGATGGCAGCGCCGCTCCCCTGTGTCCCCCCAAGGTGACTTCGGGCTGTCCAAGATCGTGGACGAGCAGGACACCATGAAAACTGTCTGTGGGACGCCGGGGTACTGCGGTGAGCAGGGTGGGGCTGGGCTGGGAGGGAGATTTGGGGGGGCCCTTCCCTGCCTGAGGCCATGCACAGCTCAGTGCAGGGATGGCTGGTGGCCGTGCCAGGCCTGGCAGACCCCTCTGGTGCCCAGGAGGTGTTTCCTGTGCCGTGAGGTCCCCACCGTGCCGGGTGGGGTGTGTTTGTTTGAACCCCCAAACTCTGCTTGCAGCCCCCGAAATCCTCCACGGGTGCCCCTACGGCCCCGAAGTGGACATGTGGAGCGTGGGCGTCATCACCTACATCCTGTGAGTGTCTCTGTGGGGTGGAACTGGGCTGGGAGGGTTTATCCCACCCCATCCCACAGCAGGGGTGCAGCTCCTCTATCTCCCCCCCAACAGGCTCTGCGGCTTCGAGCCCTTCTTCGACCCCCGTGGGGACCAGTACATGTACAGCCGCATCCTCACCTGCGACTACGAGTTCGTGTCCCCGTGGTGGGACGAGGTGTCCCCCAACGCCAAGGACCTGGTGAGCAGGGCAGCCCCGGGGCTGGGGGGCGAGGCTTCGGCTCAGTGCCCGTGAAATAACCAAACCCGGGGCCTTTTCGTCCCTTTTAGGTGAGAAAATTGATCGTTCTGGACCCCCAGAAGAGGCTGACAGTCTACCAGGCTCTGGAGCACCCCTGGGTCACCGGCAAGGCCGCCAAGTTTGCTCACATGGACAGCACGCAGAAGAAGCTGCAGGAATTCAATGCCAGGAGGAAGCTGAAGGTAAAGTGGGGGGCACCCATCACCCTGGGGGGCTGGAGCTGTGCCAGGGGGGTTGGGATGGACGTCTGGAGAAGATCCTTCCCCCAGAGGGTGGTGGGCACTGCCCAGGCTCCCCAGGGCAGTGGGCACGGCCCCAAGGCTGCCAGAGCTCCAGGAGGGATTGGACAACGCTCTGGGGGACAGGGGGGGATTGTTGGGGTGTCCTGGGCAGGGACAGGGGTTGGACTTAGAGGGTCCTTGTGGGTCCCTTCCAACTCAGGGCATTCTGTGACGCTGTGCCCCTGTGCCTTTGCCCCAGGCTGCCATGAAGGCCGTGGTGGCCTCCAGCCGCCTGGGCAACCACGGCCACCACGACTGTTCCCGCGGCGGGCGCAGCCAGGGGGGTCCCCGCCCGCCCCAGGGCACGGGGACCGGCGGCCCCGCAGCCACCGCGGCCGGCGAGGACCTCGGCGTGTTCCAGAGCGACCACCCCCCCGTGCCCCCCGTGCCCCCCGTGCCCCCTGTGCCCGTGCCCGGTGCTGGCTGCCAGAGCTAAGGGGGTCACCTTCGACCACTGACACCCACTGAGCCCTGGGGGCACCGGGGGGGCTGTGAGAGCCCCCAGCCCGCGGTCTGGGCTGTGGGATGTCCTTCCTTCGTGTCCTGTCCCCGTGAGTGGTCCCGGTCGCTGTCCCTGTGTGTTCTGTGCCCACCAGCCCGGGGCACTGGGCAGGGCTGGGATGGGGATGGGACTCCTCTGGGGCTTGGAAAGGTCCCGAGTGGCTTCCAAACGAGGGGCAAAGGGCAGAACAAAGGGTTTCTCTCCCCTCCAAAGCCAGTGGGTTGTCTCTGAGGGGTTTGTATGTTCCTGTAAATAGCCCTGGAAGGTTTATTTCTTTAGGTTATCGCTGCCCCTTGCTGTGATGTCTCCAGTGCTGTCAGCCAGGCCCAGCTGTGGGTTTGCTGCTGTGTTAGATGAGGTTTTAGGAGCCTCTGAACCCAGATTTTTGATCCTCTCTGGAGAAAAGTGTGTACCGGTGGTTCCCTCGCCGTCCCTGGTGGGCAGCTGACCTCTTATTTGTTTTTCTTTCACCCGGTTTTGTGTGTTCCCATCTTGTCTTGCTGTGGATTCCTGGTGGTGCTGGGGTTGTCATGGAACTGAGAATGCTGGTCTGGCCTCTCCTTGGCATTCCAGGTCAGCATTTACACAACAGTTTTGAGCAGCAACAACACAACCCTTTCCCAGGTGCTTTGTGGGACTGCTGTGCCCTGAGGGAGGAAAATGAGTTTATAACTTCTCGGGTTGTTTGTTCATTTTTTAATGAAATCAGGGGACAAACTTCTTGAAAAGAAATTTTTTAGGCAGCACTTAGAGAGCCACAGGACAAGCATTTGCAGATTTTAATGCGGACCAAGTGACCAGACAGGAAAAGCCATATTCCAGGTGGGAATTCGGGAGAGCACAGCTGCACAGCCCCACAGCTGGGGGGATCCAGCCAGGATTGATCCCTGGGGCAGTCCTTGGCCTGCACCCCCAGGGTTTGGGTGCAGAACTGAACAGCTGGTACAGGAGGGGCAAAACCCCCCAAAAATGGCTGTTTTGCCGAAGCTGAAGCCGCGGTGATGGACCCAGGGGTGACTGAGCAGGGTCAGCAGGGCCCTCATTGGCAGCACAAGCAGAAATCCAAAGGGCTCCGTGGAAGGGCTGAGCCACCGTATGGGGCTCAGTGATGTTTAGGGAGCTTGTAATGCCAAATACAGAGAAATAGGATGTTCAAGGGGGGGTTTTACTTGGAAAAATATTATGTCTTGAGCAGAACTGGACTTTTTCCAGCTGAGCTGTGCCTGGGTGGGATGTCACGGGGGAGGACGTGGACGCTGAGCCCGGGGGATGCTGCAGCACCAGGAAATCATCCCTTTTTCTTTGCATTTTGCAGCAGGGGCAGGTTATTTTTTTTCCTCTCCTTTTTCTAATACTGAGGGCTGACCCTTGCAGTGTGTTCTCACCTCCAGTCTGTCCCACCCTCGGTGTGTCCTTCCAGCTCCCTGTTGTCTCCCTGTGCTCCAGCGGGACCGGAACCCCACCTTGAACCTTGTTGTTTATTAACCCGGGTTTTACAGACTGTTTTATATCCTTGGACATGAAATCCTGATTAAAGCACCTTGCAGGACCGGGCTGGAGTGCTCAGCAACCCCAGAGCCTGGGAAGCAGGGACTGGTGCTGGGAATGGCTGTGACATTGCTGAGCATTCCCAATCCCGCAGAAAAGTGGGAATTGAAGTTTCAATGGGGTAACAAAAAAATTAATTACACAAAGTGTCTCCAGTGGTAGAAGGCACCGGGGTGGGGGGAGGAAACTGGGAGCAAAACCAGGAGTTTGCCTCTTATGTTAACAACTATTCCACAGGTATCCATACTTAAAGGTAGGAAAAATGTGCTCCTGGGGGTAAAGCCCACGGCGGTGATTTGGGTCTGTTGCTGTTTGCAGAGTGTGTTTGAGTGACTGCTCCGGTGTAGGGGTGACAGTTCTGGTACCGAGCTGTTCACAACGAAGTAGAGACAGCCAATAAAGTATCAAACATCAGAGCGTGGGCTCCGTTTTCACTGTCACCCTCGGAAAGAAACAGGGCTAGAAACTGCCAGGGGGTGGTCTGGGTGGGAAGGGGCTGTGAGGGTCCTGCGGGTGGGACACCTCCCGTGGGCTGGGGCGGCCTCAGCTCGAGTGGGAACGGAGGAGCCTCCGAGTCCCTTCGAGCCCAAACCATTCCCATTTTGGACTCGGTGACGTCACTCACGGCGATGACATCACTCACAGTGATGACGTCACCGGCGCTCTCCCGTGCCGCAGCACCTCCCGCCCTCCCCGCCGAGTGGGCGGGGCGTGCCGCGAACCCTCCAATGGGAGGCGAGGGGAGGCGGGGCGTGCGGCGCAACTCCCGCCCCCATTGGCTGCGGCCACCCGTGTTTTGGAGGCGGCGGGGCCGGGGAGGGGCGGGGCCGCCGAGACAGGCGGCGCTCGCTGATTGGCCGAGGCGGGGCCGGGGGCGGGACCGCGGGCGGGCCCGGGAGGGCGAGCGCATGCGCAAGGTGTCATGTGGCGGGCGGCGCGCGCGGCGGAGTCGGGAGCGCGCACGGTAACGGCCCCGCCCACTGCCCGGCGGGTGAGGGGGGCGAGGGGACCGGGCGGGAGGGGGGGCTGGGGGTCCCTCCGGCTGAGGGGACCAGGGGAGCGCGAGTTCTCTCAGCAGGGAGAGCGAGGGCGTCCCGACCCTCCCCTGACCGGGCGGCGGGAGCAGCGTGGGGAGCGGGGAGCCCGGAGCCCGTCCTTCCCCTCGCAGGGGCTTGGGGGGGTCCCGACCCTCCCGTCATCGAGGTTTGGGGAGGGGTCTCGTCGTTCACCTCCCGGGGTTTGGGGCGGGGGGGGTTTCTTCCCTCCCCGGGGAGCCGGTGGGTCCCGCCCCGCCGCTCCGTTCCGGGCGGTATTAACGGCCCTTCCTCCCCGCCCCGGAGCCCGCGGCACCCCCAGGACTCGGCCTCGTGAGTTGGGTATAAAAGTCGGTGTAGCAAGTGGTTTTTAGGGTGTAAATGCCTGTTTTCGGGGTTTGGTTGCAGGGTGGGTTGGGCAGGCCCGCAGTTGCCTTGGTTAATTTGTGGCAGTGTCGTCCTCGCCCAGTGAGACCCTCATGTGTTCCTGGGCTGAGGGAATTACTGAATCTTGGAATGGGGTGGGTTGGAGGGGACTTTAAAGCCCACCCAGTTCCACCATCGTGGGCAGGGGCACCTTCCACTAGACCTGGCTGCTCCAAGATGGCCTTGGACACTTCCAGGGATGGAGCAGCCGCAGCTTCTCTGGGCAAACTGCAGAGAAATGGAATTTAACAATATAATTTTGGAGAATGCTGCGGGGTAACGCCACTGCAGTGATCCCAAAGCTAAAACAGTAATGACTTCAGTAGCGTGTTTGATTAAGTCCTGTATTTCTTTAGAAAGATAAGACAAAAGTGAACCAAGGCAAGTGACTCCTTTATTCCCTTTTTCTCCTCAGAGCACACTGGAACTGCCCCTTTTCAGCCATGACCGACCCAGAGCTTGTTCTCTGCAAGTGGAAGAGGCGTTTGTGGCCAGCCAAGGTAAGGAGGAGGTGTTTGTGGATATCACCTGGGAAGGGATGCAGTGGAGCAGAAAAGAAGTGAAAGCTCCCAGTGGACGTGTTTGTACTTGCCCAGGTTTACGCTGGGAAGTGTCCAAGGCCAGGTTGGATGGGGCTTGGGGCAACCTGGGATGGTGGGAGGTGTCCCTGCCTGTGGCAGGGGGTGGCACTGGGTGGGCTTGAGGGTCCCTTCCAACCCAAACCATTCCATGATTCCATGATCCCAAGGCTGCAGCCACACCTGCCATGGACTAGCAGGCTGTTCCTGTGGAAATGTTTTGATGTCAGATCCGTTGGACAAGGATTTTAAAGAAGTGTTTTTGATGTAGGTTTTGTGCAAACCTGGAGTCGCTGGGAGCGCTCGCGTGGGCACCGTGAAGAAGATGGGTTTCAAAGCTGAAATACTGGGCTTGGAGAAGCAGTTGAGTATCCTTGTTCCTGCCACGTGTTTGCATTCTTAGACGTGTTAAAAAAAGAGGGGAGAGAAAGGAATCCCTTCACCTGAAGATTCCTGTGAGGTGGGGTCATGGATTTACAGCAGGTTTAGGTGTTCAACCCTAACAAGGCCAGGTCTGGGGGGGACGAGTGTTTGGGGTTTGTTGGGGGGTGAGAGCAGAGTGGTTCTGTTGGGGGTGTTCTCTGTGCTGGTTCCAGTGAGCTCTGTTGTGTTTCAGGGTCAGTGTGAGCTCTGCAAACGCTGTTCCACTGACAGAGGAGCGGATCAAGGCCATTGCCTCCAGCCTGGGTGAGCAGGGGCCAGGACGTGCTGCTTTGCCTCTATTCCGAGTGGAAAACAGGCACAGAAACTCAGCCTGGGGGATAATAGCTCTGCTTTTCACTTATGTAGTTTTGAGGAGCTTTTTTTTCACATTTCTTTCCTCCTTTTCCGTCCATAAAAGTGGAAAACAGGTTAAATGTGGTCATTTTCCTCTTCCCTGTGGTAGTTTTTCGGTGGGAACGATGAAGAAATGTGTATTTCCCTCAAAATGAGGCACTGGAGGCTTGGTCTTTGTGTGTCTCAATCCTTTGCCTTTAAGAATCGTGGGTGATTTCAGTGTTAGAAATTGCCCCTTAAACGAAAGGAACTCTATGTGTAAATTCCATATTACCAAAGAAATTAATACATTTTACATCTCCAGTAACAGAAGCCGTTGCATTTATCGAATGTTCTTCTCCATCAGAGCAAAAGAACAACGTGGGGGAGGCCGTGGAGGAGCTGCAGTATCGCTGTTCCCTTAAAATCGCCCTGGATATCCTCAGCCAGACTGACCTGGGCAGGCCAGAGCCACCTGCAGAAGGGCCAGACCCTGGGGTGTCCGGGGACAACAGCGTGGGATCCCCCCCAGCCCCCTCCTCCCGCAGATTGTTGCGCCCTCGATCTACAAAATTGCAGCCCGAGGCGGCCAAGAGTGGGCGGAAACAGGAAAGAAAGTGTAACCCCAGGAACGGCAACAGGACACAGACCCCTGCGGGGGGCAGTGCCAGGGCTCGTGGGGCTGGAACCAGCCCTGCCACGGCGCGTGGGGATGGAATGAGCCCCCCCAGATGCGGCCCCGGGGACTCCAGCCGCGCCCCAGCCCCTGCCAGGCACAGCTGCAGAGCACCCGAATCATCAAAGCAACCCAAATCATCACCACCACAGAGGAAACCCCCCCCCAGAGCAGGGAGCAAAGTCTCCCCTAAGACAAAGGAGGGGAGAGGTCAGCGAGGAAGGAAAAGGCCGTGTGAGGATGATTCCCCCCCGGATCAAGCACAGCTGCCCCCTGAGGAGGGGTCTCTGCCTGTCCCCTCTAAATCTGGCACCGTGGAACCTGCCCAAAGGACTGGAACCCAACCTGGAAGGACGTGCCTGGATTCCTCCTATGAAAGTGCCTCGGATGAGCTGGAGAAAAGCATCAGCAGTGAGAGTGAGAGCCTGGCAAAGCAGCTAGATGGAAGGAGAAAGGCAGAGGGTGGAAAACAGCTGGATGGGGCAGGTGTGGCCTCAGGCAGAGACAGGAAATGCAGGAACCACTCTGGATCCTCACCTGGGCCTTCTGGTGCCTCCCCTCAGCCCCAAGAGCAGGAAAACAAGGATCCCTCACATCTGGCTGGGAATAAAGCAAAGCCTGACTCCGAGGAAGATGAAGGTGGGCAAATCCCTCGGGCAAGGGAAACCTTTGTCCCACCTGCTCTGAAGCTGATCCTGTTCTAACCCCTCCCCACACTTACAACCCCTGGTTCTTGCTGCTCTTGGCAGGGCTGGATCCCTCTGGGATGTCTCCAAGGGGGGTTTCCTCGGAGAGTTTCCCTCCACTCTCAGATGAAGAGGAGGAGGATTTTCCCTGTGTTCTGTCCTGCCAAGGTGAGACATCAGCGCCTCTGAGTGAGCTTCCTCACCCAGGGTGGGCTCTGTGGGCCCCAGTTTACTCAGCCCTGGGGGTAAGACCCAGGATGAATCCAGCTGTGTCCCAGCTTGGAATAAAATGCATTTCCTGGATGCCTCAGGCTTCTTGATGCAGCATGAAATGTAAATCCCTGCAAAACTGGGCAAGGGCCTGGGACTGAAATTCCTGAGTTTCTGTTCAGAACGCCTGGGCTGTGTTTTGGGGGGGATGATGCTGCCCTGTAAGCGTAGGTGAAACCTGTAAAAGCACTGAAGGGAAACTGCTGGGATTTCTCCTGGAGAAACAGCCTGGAGGTGGACAGGAGAGGGTGAGATCTGTGTTGTCCCCTTGATTTTTGAAGACAGTTCCCTTTATTTCCCTCCTTAGTGCCCCAGTCCATCGAGGAGGGGATGCTGGTGTGGTGCAAGCTCCGACGGTATCCGTACTGGCCAGCAGTGGTAAGAGCAGCTCCTGCCTGCTGATATCCTGTTATCCTGCTGAAAAGGAGCAGTTTGCCAGTTCTGGAGTGACCTTTGCCCTTCCTGACTCATGTAGAGCTGGAAATGTTAAAGATCTTCCAGCAGAAAAGTCCCAAAGTTCAATAGAAGTGAAATCCCATCTGACAAAACCACATAAAAAGTAAGTGTGGTTAATTCACACCTGTTTATACCAGAGCAGAGGATTATCCTGGGCCGTGGAACGGGACCTTCTTCCCAACTGTCAAGAAAGGGGGTGGTCCCTGAGCAATGAAAATGCTCCCTTGGGGTAACTGTTTACTCCTTCCAGCTCAGTTTCTCATATTTGTGCAGTAAAGGAAGTTACACAAATTAGAAAAAATGAAGTGTGGGGTGTCGGATATCCATGGAAAACGTCTCTGCTTTGTCAGGGCTTAGGATTTTGGGAGCCTAAATGAGGCTGTTTCTGTCCCCAGGTGAAGGCAGTGAAGCGGAAGCACCGGAGGGCCTGTGTGCTCTTCATAGACGGGACCACAAACGAGAAGAAAAAAGGGTAAAGTGGACTTTAATCACATCCTGGACTTCCAGTTTCTGTTACTGTGTGTTCTGTGCCCGTTTCCTGGTGCAGGGCGAGGACAGTCCCTTCGGGTTGATTGGGCAGGAGGGGCTGGGTCAGGGGAGGGTTGCAGGTTGAGGCAGGTCCGTGTCCAGGGGAGGGGCTGAGGAATGAAGAACAGAACAAAAAAAGAGGCCCTGGGACACAGCCAATGTTTTGCTTGTGCTGCCCAAACTTCCTGGAAGCGCAGCCTGCCTTCAGCTCTGTTCTCAACCAGGTATTTGGTTAAAAGAGTCCATAGTTTTCACTTAGTCTGAAAACCAAAACTGATAAAACCTGCACTCCTGGGAAATAAAACGAGCAGGGAAATGAGGCAGTTGAGGTGCAGCTCTAACTGTGTTTCTTTAAGTTTCTCGGTGTCCCTGAAGAGCTTGAAGCACTTTGACTGTGAAGAGAAGCAGGAGCTCATTGTGAGTATCCCAGAAACATGAAACTGCAGGTGTTGGGAGAATCTAGTGGGAATACAGGGTGTGGGTGACCAGGGGAGCAGTGTGCTGGGGCTTGGCACCTCCCAAAGCTGCTCTCATCCCTGAGACAGCCCTGGCAGGAGTGGATTCATCATTATTAACCATTTCTGTGCCCTGGTTGGTGTCTGAGACTGAACCTCCTGCGGAGCTGCTCGTTTTGGGACTGAGCTGGGTGCTGTTTTGCAGGCACGAGCCAAAGAGAACTATCCCCAGGAGATCGAGTGGTGCCTCCAGCTGATCCGGGACTACTGGGTCCGAGTGGGTAAGGAGGGCTCAGCTGCTCACAGCCATGGAATCCCAGACTGGAACGGGTGGGAAGGACCTCAAAGCCCATCCAGTGCCACCCTGCCGTGGGCAGGGACACCTTCCCCCAGCCCAGGCTGCTCCAACCTGGCCTTGGGCACTTCCAGGGCTGGGGCAGCCACAGCTTCTCTGGGCAACCATCCCAATACCCATCAGGAAAAGATAAACCCAAACTGCCAGCTTTGACTCCTGGGCTGAATGCAAGTGATAAGTTAAGTCACCCTGTTTTGGGTTTTTAGGTTGTCATTCCTTCACTGGCTCCTTCCTGGAGTATTTTGCTGCCGACATCAGTAAGTGAATTCATCACTTTTTTTTTTTTTTTTCTTTTTTAGTTTTTCTTAGTTTGGTAAATTTAACTCCAGTATTTACACACGAGTGAGTTTGGCACCAGACCCAGAGAGGGGCTGCCCTTAAATTCACAACATACCATTACTGCAGTTAAAGGTTTTAATTAAGTTTTTAATTAAGTTAGATAAATATGGATGGTTCAAGGCAATCACGTCGTGGAATCAGTAGAGTTGGAGTTGGAACTGGTTCCTTCACGTTGCAGAGTTCGTGTCAGAGGCAACTCCTTTATCTCTTTTTTTTTTTTTTTTTTAAGGCAAATTTTAGTGGTGGGTTTTTAACCTCTTTGGTAGGGAAGGAAGAAAAAATTCTCTCTTGCCGATAAAATTCCTTGTTTTCTATTTGTGTGTGTGATTATGGATGTGAGAGCCCTTTGTGTGTTTAAATAGAAATGCTTGGGGCCTTTGTTTCAGGCTACCCAGTGAGGAAACAGGGACAGCAGAGTGAGGTGGAAATGACCTTCCCTGACACGGAAGAGGAGGATCTTAAAGAGTCTCCCTTGGAAAATTCCCCCCAGAAGCCCCTGAGGAGGCTCCTTCCAGACAGGAGCAGAGCAGCCAGGGACAGGGAGAACAAAAAACTCGTGGAATTCATAGTGAAAACAAAAGGGGCGGAAGAACATCTCCTGGGGATCCTGAAAAGCGGGAAGAAATCCCGCTGGCTGAAGAAATTCCTGAACTCCTACTGGTACGTGACCCGTGTGGAGACGTACCTGGAGGATGAGGAGCAGCTGGAGCTGGTGTTTGACTACCTGAAGGAAGTTTACAGGGAAATGGACACCACCAACCTGCGCCAGATCCTGGGGGACGGCATCAAGTTCATCTCGGACGTGCTGCTGCCCGAGGTGAGGGGACAGGGAGCAGGGAGAGAGACGGCAAAGGAACAAACAAGTGGTGTTGTTTGTGAGCTTGGTGGGATGTGACTCACGTGGAATGAGTTGGGGAGAGTTCCCAGAGCTGAGCTGAGCAGGAATACTCCCACCTGCCCACAGCCTGAGTCACCTAAATGCCGACTTTCAAGCAAGAAAGGAGATGCTTCAAGTAGTTGGTTGCTTTTAAAAGGCAGAATGATCGCTTTCTGGTGTATTTTAATTACTTCTGAAACGGTTCAAAGCTTTGTTTAGGGGGTTTTTATTTTAATTTGGCAAGTTCTCAGGGTTTTCTTGGTGCTCTGTGCGTGTGAGTGGGGGGAGGGTGGTGGGTTTGTCGGTTTTGTGGTTGTTTCAGATCCTCTTCTGTTCGTCACAGGAGTTTTCCCAGGAGAACATTAACTTGTGTAGAAGCAAAATTACTGTGAAGAATATCCTAGTCTGGGGATAAAAACACTCCCCTGGGAATGACACAGGACGAGTTTGTGTCACTTATTCAAGAATTTCAGGCCCACAATGAGCAGTTCCATCCAAGTTTTCTACGTGATCGAGGAACCCTTTTCTCGGAAGGTGCTCACTTGGGGCAGCTTCGAATCCCTGGTTGTGATTTTGTTTTGTTTAGTGATTCTAAATGAATTAAATGCTTTTCTAGGCCATTATCTACGCCATTGCTGCCGTGTATGACATTGACTATGAGAAGGCAGAAGAGAAGTACATTAAAGGACCACCTGTGACCAAAAGGTATTTTCATTTTCAGTACTCCCTGAGGTTTTTTACCAGTTTACTGCTTGTACAGGAAGGTGTTGAGTGTAAGGACAGGAGAGCTCTGTGTCCTCCCTCCTCTGGGCATCAGAAACAAAGGATTAGAGATGGAAAACGTTCTGGCTGAGCCACTCCAACCCTGCAGACTTGTCTAGATTATCCAAAGGTGTCCAGATCTACCTAAAACCTTCCTTATTTTCCTTTTCAGGGAGAAGGAGTTGTTCGATGAACAAATCCGGGCGTGGAAGAAGCTCAAGTCGACCCTGGAGCCCGAGGAGAGCTGAGGGGCTCTGGCCCCCAGGGCTGGGAACAGCCACTGGTGATTTGTATAAACGTGCAATTCTTTTTGGAGTCCCTGTGTGTGCCCCCTCACCCCCCCAAAAGCTGCTGTGGTCTCAGCCCTCCTGCTTCCCGTGGCCTCAGCGTGTCCTCGCCGTGCCAGCCGCCCCAACACGCTGCCATCCCCGTCCCCCAGTGCCCTCCCCGGGGCCTGCAGAGCCTCCTGCCCAAACCCCACCTTCCCTGGGGGTTGTTCCAGCCCCCCATGAGCCCCAGGCAGGGCTGTCCTGGGGAAGCAGGGCCCGGTCCCTCCGCAGCCTGGCGGCCTTCCCGGTGGGAAACGCTCCCAGCGGGGTCACTGCTCCTGCTCCCCCCGTGTCCCCAGTGTGGGAAATAAACTTGGTGCCCAGTGCTGCAACCTGAGTCACGAGGCTTCGCTCTGTGTTGTTGGGACAGCTGAAGTTCCCCGGGGAAGGAATCCAGGTTTGCTTAAACAAAAACATTCCCTTTTCCTGTAGCAGCGAACCAGTGGAGTGCTGGTTTGTTGGCTCTTTTGAGGCTGAGAGTTTAGGGACACTTTTAATTGGCTTTTTTCTCATTTGAATTCTCGGTTTGATCCTGCCCAGCTTCGCTGGAGCTGTGGCACATGGAATCAGTGTCACCAAGAACTAATTAATGATAAACAATGATAAATGATAGATAAAACCCCCTGATTAGGGTTTCTTCATGATAATGAAATGGGATCTCTGTGCTTGTCCAATAAAACCCAAGATGATTTGAAATGAAGAAGTTTAAATTGGGATCCAGATGTCTATTCTGGCTCCAGTAATTATCTGAATATATTTTAATTACACTTTTAATTGCTCTGTGCTCTCTAACGAGTTTCACTATGGAATCCTCATTCCCCTTATCTCAAATACCTCAATTACAGGAACAGAACAGGAGGGGAGGGTTTTATTAAAACTTGTGAGGAGGGATAATGAGTTTTAGGGGATGGGATAAAAAATTAATGAGGGGTTTGTGGAGCAGCCCTCTGGAAGCGAGAGGTCGG
>NW_020955954.1:782142-790512 GCF_003031625.1 Empidonax traillii
CTCTAACGAGTTTCACTATGGAATCCTCATTCCCCTTATCTCAAATACCTCAATTACAGGAACAGAACAGGAGGGGAGGGTTTTATTAAAACTTGTGAGGAGGGATAATGAGTTTTAGGGGATGGGATAAAAAATTAATGAGGGGTTTGTGGAGCAGCCCTCTGGAAGCGAGAGGTCGGGAAGGGGTTTCCTGCCCTTGATCCAGGTGCTCTGAGGTAATTCCTTTACATCAGCCCTGTGTTCCCTTCTCCATCAAAATCCCTCCACTGCTGTGAAAGTGGAAGCAGAACTCCCCCCTCTCCTTGCCTTCACCCCAGTCATGGAATCCTGGAATGGTTTGGGTTGGAAGGACCTCAAAACCCACCCACTCCTGCCACGGTCAGGGTTTTCCATCAGCCCAGGTTGCTCCAAGCCTTGTCCAACCTGGCCTTGGACACTCCCAGGGATAATCCTGATTTACCGTACTCCTGGTTTGATTTCGTGTTTTAATCTGTGGTGGTTGGTGCTCAGGGAGGTGCTTCCACCCCATCTAACATCAGGGGAAGGTTATTTTTACATATCTCATGAGCCTGTAATATTTTCTGCTAGTGTCTTGATTCCTTGTTATTAATCACAGGGCTGAGAGCAGGAAAATGAACTTTACTGGTTTCTGTTCTTGTTCTCTATTTACAATGGGCTGGCACCTCCCCTCTGCTCGTTAGTGACTGTGCAGTGCTAATTAATGCACATTCCCTCACCTTGGCTGCCTCTTCAATGCTCAGGTCATTAACTTACTTATTATTAATTTATTTAATAATGGTTTTTACAGTTGGTCCAGTGTCACAGCCCCCCAGTGTCACCCATCCCTGCCCGGGCGCGTGCATTCCCAGGAATGTTAAAATAACCAGCAGCAGCGTTTTTGGGGTGAAAACACTCCTTTTTGCAGGGCGAGCCCGGCAGGAAAAAGAAGCTGCTGCCGAAACCCGGGATCGAACCAGGGACCTTTAGATCTTCAGTCTAACGCTCTCCCAGCTGAGCTATTTCGGCAGCTCGGCCCCGCTGCGCCCCCAGCGCCGTCACCGCCGGGATAGCGGGCATGGATACGGGATACGGGACAGGGATATGGGATACGGGACAGGGATACGGGATATGGGACAGGGATATGGGATACGGGATATGGGACAGGGATATGGGATACGGAACATGGATACGGGATATGGGACAGGGATACGGGATACGGGATATGGGACAGGGATACGGGACATGGATACGGGATATGGGACAGGGATATGGGATATGGGACATGGATACGGGATATGGGACAGGGATACGGGATATGGGACATGGATACGGGATATGGGACATGGATACGGGATATGGGACAGGGATATGGGATATGGGACATGGATATGGAATATGGGACATGGATACGGGATATGGGACAGGGATACGGGATATGGGACAGGGATATGGGATATGGGACATGGATACGGGATATGGGACATGGCTATGGAATATGGGACATGGCTATGGGATACGGGGGGGATGTGGGATACGGGACACGACAGGGATGTGGGACACGGGACATGGAAACGGGACGGGGGGGGACACGGAGCATGGATAGGGGACACGGGGGGACATGGGCCGGGGATTCGGGACACGAGGGCACCTGGACAAGGGACGCGGAGGGACACACGGCACACGCGGGTCAGGGCGGCGGCGGCAGCGCGGTCTCTGTGGCGCAATCGGTTAGCGCGTTCGGCTGTTAACCGAAAGGTTGGTGGTTCGAGCCCACCCAGGGACGGCCGCCCGTCCTTTTTTCCTGCCGGGGCCGCCCCGGCCCCTCCCGGTCCCGTTTTACCGCCGGGGGCCCCCCGGAACGGCCGCGCCCGCGGCGCGCGTTCCCCGCCGGAGCGCTGAGGCGGCGCGCGCCGGGCCCCTTTCGGGGGCGCACCGCGCGCAGAGGTTGCGTGAAGGGCTGCGGGAAATGGCGGCGGCGACGGCGCTGGGCCGTGAGCGGGGGATGAGCGGGCACCGGGCGGGATGGGCCGTGAGCGGGGGATGAGCGGGCACCGGGCGGGACGGGCCGGGAGCGGGCACCGCGACAGCCCCCGGGGCACGCGGACAGAGAGCGGGACTGAGCCCAGACGGACCCCTGAGGGGGCTCCGCCGCCCTGAGGGGACCCGTCCGGGCTGAGCTCTGCCGTCCTCTCCTGCAGGTCTCCGGCTGCCCGGGCACGGCGCGCTGGGCTGGCGGTGAGCGCCGGGAACGGGGGGATCCCCGGGCTGGGGTGCGCGGGGGGTCGGGGAGGTGGGAGCCCAGCCCTTGATGGGGCCTCCAGCCCGCAGCCCCGGCCCGGGGCTGTTCTACCCCCCGGAGGGGCTGTGTCACCCTGTCACCCCCTCGTGTTTCTGCCCCCAGGCCCGGCGCTGTGGCTCCTGTCCAGGCTCAGCTGCTCCACCAGACGCCGGCGGCCGATCGTGCGGACAGGTAAGGCAGCTCCTCCCCCGCGGGGTCGGTCTGTCTCTGCCAGGCTTCCCCTCACTCCCCCTCTGGAATCCAGGGAGAGCTGGGGCTGGGGGACCCCTGGGGACAGGCAGGCAGGGGCCCTCTGTGATCCGGTGGGGCAGAGAGGCTCTGCCTGAGCGCCAGACCCCACACTGGGGGAGACCCCTCTGCCCCGGCCCCAGAGGGTGTGGGATTGTCCATCCTTGTCCAAGGTACCACGGATTGCTCAGGGAGTCGGGGACTGACCCCCTGTGCTGTTCCCTGCAGCGCTGTGCAGGCCCAGAAGAGCTCTGCTGTGGTCCAGAAGAAGTCCTTTGTCCCCAGCAGCCGTGGCGAGTACATTGTCACCAAGCTCGATGACCTGGTCAACTGGGCCCGGCGGGTGAGTCCCGGGACGCCTGGGATCCAGGGAAACACTGGAGTCCCCTGCTGCTCGGGATAAAAATAGGCTCAGAGCTGCCATGGCAGGGTTACACGGGCAGAGGGTGACATTTGGGTCCAGTGACAGAGCTCCCCCACACTTTGAACTTCTCCTGTTCCGTTTCCCTTCTGTCTGACTGACTCTGTAAAGTCAGACAATGCCCAGGCACCCCCAGAATGCCAGGCAGCGGGAGAGGGGGAGGAAAATTTGTTTCCAAAGTGGAGAACACTGGACTTAAAGAACATTAACTGCTTCAAACATCTGGCCTGGGGAAAGGGCCACTCCGTGTTCCCCTCAGGGCTTTTACCACCCCTGGCCCCCCCCTCTGTGGGGGCCCTCACGCATGTCTGCAAGAACTTACCTTTTTGTCATACCAGGGAGAGTTTCCCTGGAATGCAGGAGGGGGAAATAACCTAAAGCTGTCTCTGGGGAAGGTGCCTCTTCCAGGCAGGAGCCCTGGTGTCCCTGCTGGGGATCTCCCCACCCTCACAGGCCCTTCCCCCTGGAATCAGCTGTGCCCGTGTCCCCACAGAGCTCCCTGTGGCCCATGACCTTCGGGCTGGCCTGCTGTGCCGTGGAGATGATGCACATGGCAGCCCCCCGCTACGACATGGACCGCTTCGGGGTCGTGTTCCGCGCCAGCCCCCGCCAGGCTGACGTCATGATCGTGGCGGGGACCCTCACCAACAAGATGGCCCCGGCCCTGCGCAAGGTACCGGGGCCTGGGGGGCTTTGGGATCGGCGCGGGGGGCGCCGGGGGTGACCCCAAATAAATATCCCTGTCCGCAGGTCTACGACCAGATGCCGGAGCCTCGCTACGTGGTCTCCATGGGGAGGTGGGTGCCGGGACCCCCTGGGGGGTGGTCTCCCAGAATCCAAGAGTTTGTGTATGTCCACAATCCTGGAATTTGCATTTGGGCTAAAAATATACCAGCCAAGGCTCCTGAAGGGTCTGAAGGACCGCGGTGTCACCTGCCCTGTCCCTCCCTGGAGCTCACCCAGTGCCCACCTGCCAAGGTCACCTTCCCTTGGCCTCCTGCCCCCCTTCTGGGCTGACCAAGGGTCTGACCCTGCCCCTCTCCTGCAGCTGTGCCAATGGTGGAGGGTACTACCACTACTCCTACTCTGTGGTGAGGGGCTGCGACCGCATCGTGCCCGTGGACATCTACGTGCCAGGTAGGGCGGGAGCGAGGGAATTCCGGGCATTGCCACTGAGCTGGAGGGGAGTTTCGAAGGTTTTTCCTGTTTCAAAGTGTGCTGGTGAAGCTGCAGCAGCTTCAGGGAGCTCGGCTGAGGTTGCAGCGAGGGCTGTGCTGGGGGTGTCGCTGTCAGGGCTGTGGGAGGTGTGAGCTGTGGTTGAGACACACTTTGCCTGGGATCAGAGCATTGCTATGTTTGATAAAGACCTCTTCTGAAAAACACCAGCAGCTGAGTTTCTTTAACCTCTTGCCTGTGCCAGCCACAAAGCCAGGGGGAAGTCCCAGCTTTGGGATAAACCCCAGGGCTGTCACCTCTGCTGCTGGCTCCAGCTCCAGGCAGGTGCAGCCCTGCGGCTGCCCATCCTTCTCCTTCCTCTCTCTCTCAGGTTGCCCTCCTACAGCTGAGGCTCTGCTCTACGGGATCCTGCAGCTCCAGAGGAAAATCAAGCGGGAGAAGAGGATTCAGATCTGGTACAGGAAATAGCCTTTATTTATGTCCCCACTCTGCCCCCGGGCACCGCTCACGTCACGCACAAATCCGGGTCCTCACGCGCCTTCAATAAAACTCTACCTGGTCAAGGTGCTCTTCTGTCTTTAATAAATCCCTGGGGTGGAAAAACTCGACTAAAAAAAACGGGACTAAAAAGCTGGAGCTGAATCTGGGAACGCTCAGTGTGTTGGCTCGTGTTCTGAACAACCCGTGAGGGAAGCGGAGTGATGTCATATCACGACATAAAGGCCTGGCCAGAAGCTGGGGTGTGCTTTTTAGTTTTATTGGGAAGTTTTGAGACCAACACATGTCCAGGTGATCCCCGAGCTCTTCCCTTACTCACTGCCTGCTCCCAGTAGATAATTCCCACACAGGAGCTAATAAACCTGTAATATCTGTGTGCACAGGGCCAGGCTGCCATTCTGTTTGTGTAATTTAGTAAAATATCAGTGCTTGAAGTCAGAATCTGCCTCATAAACCTGAATGCAGAGCTCCTTAGCAGAGTAGGGGTAAAGCAGCCTGTCCTGGCTGCATCCCAGGAGTCTGGGATAGGGAAAGGTCATGGCAGGGGGACAAACACACTTTGGAAAGACAAATAAATAGCTCGGGAACAGAACAGCAGTTTGGGTGTTTCATTCCTTTTAATGGACTTTATCCCTTCTGGGGAGAGAGGAAACATTTACTGAGCTGGGAGGGGGGTGTCAGGGTCAGGACTCACTGCCGGGGGCTTCGGCCACAAGTGTTGGGAAACTTCCCTGGGGAGCTGCCCCGGGAGCAGCCGAAATGCTTCAGAACACCTCAAACTGCTCTGTCTTCCCAGTTTCTCCTGCCTGGTTTGGATCATTTGGCTCTTCTGTGGAAAGGCACCCTGTGATGTCTCAAAATAATCCCGTTTTTAGAGGAAATGGCTGGTTCTGGAACCCCTTTGGCCAAAGCCCTGGAATTCCAGCTTAATTGAGGAATTTGGAGACGAGTCTTCAGTGGAAACCCTGAGAGGACAGAACAGGGTAGGATCTTCTTGGACAGAGCCCAGAAGACCCCTGTGGGGCAGGGGGCTCCTGGGCAGGGAGCTTCCAGTCCTTTTGTCTGCTGGAGTTCCATCCCAAGCCTCCAGCCCTCTCTGGATGAATCGAGTTCGCTCTCTCTCGTCAGGAGGAGGTCAGAGGTGTTGGTACCTCCGGTCCCCAGGGTTTGTGTCCCGCTCCCCTCAGTGTTTCAGGATGGTGGGTGTGATCATCCTGGGGTGGGAGTAGTACCGGCACTCCGGGGGGGGCTGCAGCTCCATCACCCTCGTGCTGATGTTCTCCCTCTTGAACCCGGCCTGCACCAGGGGCCCCACCTGGGTCTCCTGCGGGAGAGGAGGGGAGGGAGGGGCAGCCCTGGCTCGGGGTGTCCGGGGGGCAGGGGGGGTGCGGTGGGACACGGGGGACAATGTCGCTCACCTCGAACATCCTCTCGATGTCGCTGTACCTGGTCTTGAGCAGCTCCCCCCACGAGGTCAGGTTGCAGTAGGTGAGGACCCCCCCGGGCCGCAGCAGGCGGAAGGCGTGACCCTGCCATGGGAATCCAGGGAATTCGGCACCCCCTGCTCAGCACCCAGGCCTGGCAGCCCCTCCAGGCTCCCCCCACGTTACCTGGATGAAGTTGAACTGGTGCGTGTGCCACGTGTCCTGGGACAGCGGGTACGTGTCGTACAGGATCCCTGCCGGGGGCAGCGGGACCATCAGCTGGGACAGACCCTCAGGGGCTCCAGTGCTGGGGGAAGGCCCCCCCTCACAGCTGCTGCTCCCCCAGTGTCTCTCCCAGGTCCCATGGGATGGAGTGGGCTCGGTCCCCACCCTACCTTGGCCAAACTGCTTCCCCGCTTTCTACGATTCAGGGGTGTCCCAGCACCCCCCTGCCCGGGGCTCCTGCCTTGCTGTGCCCCCCCTTCTGCCATGGGGACCCCACCCAGGCCCTCCCTGTCCCTCCGGGGATGTCTCACCGCTGAAGTGCCCGTCAGGCAGCGTTGGCACCACGTCCTCCCACAACCCTTTCAGGGGCACCACCTGCGGGCAGGGGGACAGAGGGCTTAGGTGAGGGGGGCACAGGCACCCCCCAGCCCTGGCACAGCCCACCCCGGGCTGACCTTGTGCGGCTGTGCCTTGGCCCACTGCTCCAGGCGCCGGAACACGCCCTCGTTGCACTCGATGATCCAGTGCTCCTGGATGTCAAACTGCTGCACCTTGGAGGCGGCGATGGCCATGCCAAAGCCCACCTCGAGCACGCGCCCGCCTGGGGACGGGAGGGCAGCTGGGAGGGCCGGGCATCCCCAGGGACACATAGCCCTGGGTTTGCTCTGCCCTGGACCCCCCCAGCCCCAAATTCTGCCTCGTTCTTTCCCCAGATTGTTTTTTTTTGGTGCAGGTTGGGAGCGTGTGATGCTGCTGGAGCTGAGCTCGGCCCTGCGCCCCTGTCACCTGCTGACCCCCTGGCTGATCCCACAGTGACCCTTTGCCCCCACCACGTCCCCGAGCCCGGGGGTGGCCCCGTTACCCTTCGAGGCAGCCACGGTGGCCAGCGAGTGCATGTAGGGGGTCTCCCAGCGCTCCATCACCGGCTTGCCCAGGATCTCCAGGTGGGCGTCGGGCTCATCGTAGCCGGCCGTGGCCTCGCTCCAGGCTGCCCTGCAGTCCTCGCCCTCGGCAAAGATGGGTCCCGCTGCCGCCCCGGAGCTCATGGCTGCGGGAGCAGAGAGCAGCTGGATGAGCCGGGAGGGAAAGAGGGAAAGGGCCACTCGGCTCTTGGCCCGCTTTAAATAGCCAGGCTGGAAAGTGCTGAGTGTGCAGGGCCGGCTGGGGCCCCTGCGGGGAGCGGGAGCCCTTATCGGGATCGGGAACCCTTATCGGGATTGGGAACCCTTATCGGGATCGGGAACCCTTATTGGGATTGGGAACCCTTATCGGGATAGGGGCACCGCGGGGTGGGCACGGACTGCCAGGCCTGGGTGGTCACACACCTGGGGGGCACGGGGGAGAACTGGGGGGTGCAGGGGGTGTTCGGGCTCCTGGGGGGCACTGCTGAGGGGATGACCAGCAGTCCTGTGTGGCCATGTGGGGAACCTTGCAGGTGGGCAGTGGGACCCCGTGGATGGACGCTGGGACCCAGTGGTGGGCGCTGCGACCCCAGAGGTGGGCAGTAGGACCCTGCGGGGGTCAGTAGGACCCCGCGGGTGGGCGGCACTTAGGACCCCGCGAGGGGGGGTGTCACCCCCGGGTGGGCAGCACTAGGACCCTGTTGATGGGCAGCACTAGGACCCTGTTGATGGGCAGCACTAGGACCCTGTTGATGGGCGGCACTAGGACCCTGTTGATGGGCGGCACTAGGACCCTGTTGATGGGCGGCACTAGGACCCTGTTGATGGGTGGCACTAGGACCCTGTTGATGGGCGGCACTAGGACCCCGCGGCCCCCCCCGCTCCCGGACTGCCCTTCCCGCCTGGCCCCGCGCGCGCGGCCCCGCCCCTCCCTGGGCGCGGCCCCGGAGACCCCGTAGCGAGGGGCGGGTGCGCGCGCAGCGGCGGCGCTGAGGGAGCGCGAGCGCGCGGCGGGGGGGCCGGGCCGGGCCGGGGGCGGCGGGGGGGGGAACCGGGACACGGACACCGGGACACGGCCGGCAGCGCCCGCCGCGGCCCCGCCACCCGCCGCTGGCACCGCCGCCGCCGCCGGGCACTGCCGGGCGCGGCCCCGGAGGAGCCGCCGCCGCCATGAACAGCGTGGGAGGCGCCGATGAG